>NW_027466092.1:21682500-21970000 GCF_046127955.1 Nelusetta ayraudi
TCTGCACAGAGGGAAAGTGCAGCATTTCTTTCTCTGTAAATGCACAGAGAAAATGTTTATCTTGGCTTTAAATGCATTTAAAGCACTTATCATATCAGCAACAGTCTCACCTTTGCCTTGCAGCTCACAGTTCAAACTGTTCAGCTTCCCAGTAAAGTCTGTTAAAAATGCAAGGTCATGTGTCCAGTCAGTGTCCTCCAGCAGCGAGGTGTCTTCCCCTCTGGACTCCATGAACTCTTTCATTTCACCCAAAAGTGACAAAAAACTAAGCATAATTTGTCCCCTGCTGAGCTATCGGATTTCTGTGTGTATTAGCAGGTCACCATATTCAACTGACAGCTCCTCCAATAGTACCTAGAATATTCTGTGCTGTTTAGCTCTAGAGCGGATGCTGTTTATGATCTTCACGACAGGAGTCATCACATGCTCAAAGCCGATCACTTTTGCACATAAGGCCTGCTGGTGGATGATGCAGCGGTAATGCAGGAAGTTTGACTCTGTGTCACCTTTAGAGTGAGCCATGAATCCTGTGTGTCAGCCGATCATAGCAGGAGCCCCGTCTGTAGTCACTGATACCAGCTTTTCCAGCAGCACCTTTTTCTCAACCAAAAACTCCTTCACCGCCTTACAGATGTCAACTCCTCTTGTAGTTGTCTTTAGAGGCAGTAGTGTCAAAAGTTCTTCTTTTGTGAAGAAATTATCAAAAATTGTCAAAAAACAAAACCAAAACAGAAATCATCAAACACTCCTGATAAAGACCATCAGCTGCGCCGTACTGCTGCTGTCCACCGACTCGACACACTGGATGCTAAACCACCTGTACCTCGCTAGATCACGGTCCAGCTGGCCGGCCAAGTTCCCGGACATCGGCGGCACTCTTCCTACCACTGTAGTTGCCCCCAGTTGAACATCGGAGAGAGTGGAGATTACATCGGTTCCATGTATCATATGTGAGTAGTTAGCATGGTAGTTTGTGTGACACTTTGTGAAATGTCTCTCCACATTGTGTCGCTTTGCCATCGCCATAGTCGCCCCACAAATGAGACGCACTCATTTGCGGGTTTTTTTTTTTCTTTCACTTTGGAAAAAAAAAAAAAAAAATTCTACCTTTCATTCATCGTGAAAATTATATGTTTTCTTTAAATATGTAATTTCCATTTTAAGTGAAAGTGTGATTTAAACAAGAATAGCGACCAAAAAAAAAAATAGTAATAATAATTGATGCAGCCCACTGGTTAGTGGTGCTATTTGAGCTATTTTTAGAACAGGCCGGCGGGCGAATCATGTGGTCCTTGCGGGTGAGCTGGTGCCCGCGCACAATGTTGGTGACCTCTGACCTAGAGTGACACTCTCTAAACAGAGGGGGAGGACTCCGACACCATCTCTCAACCACATACAATGCAGCCTTGAGGATTGTCCCCAGAAGATTCAACCACTATTCACACCTTTCCTCAAGGGTGTCAGGTGTTGGTGGACTCAAATGCATGACAACCACTGATGCAGTTTAAGATGTTTATTGAAGCGGGGAGGTCGGGCCGTCCAGGGTCGAGAACCAGTGCAAGCGGTGGGAGAGGCAGACGGGATCGGCTTCGGGGACGGGCGGAGGTCGATAACAGCCAAAGGATCCAGACGGGGCAGACGAGGGACGTAGTCAGAGCCGAGCAGGGTCGTTACTGGGGAATCGGTCCGAGGACGAGGCGGAGGCAGGGTCGAAGACGGGCTGTTGTCAACCGGGGAACGAAGGAGCACAACAAGGAGACAGGCACTGGATTACTGACGCAAGGCAAAACAGATAATCTGGCAACGGGGGAACATGGGAGACTGGTTAATAAAGGCAGTGCAGATCACAGGCAAAGATTGTTGGCTATCAAGATCACAGGCGCAGACTGTTAGCTTGGAGAGCGTGACAAAGGGAGTCTAACGCACGGTTCACACCGGACGCTGAAGCGCCGTAAAGCAAAGGCCGCTTCCTTCCGGCGCCCGTGTTTACCAGTGGTGTCGTTCACACCAGACGTAAAGTGGCGCTTGGCTCCGCTTGTTGCTCGCGCCATGCATTTGTCATTTCGGTGTTTGCTCTATTTTGTGGGCAAGCCACAAGCAATCCGCGTCAATTGGACAGGAAGTCACTCAAAGAAAAACAAGAAAATCCGGTTAATTTTCAAAATAAAGACATTTCAAAATAAAATACAGCAAATGATATGAAGTTATCGTTAAGTTGATTTATAAATTGTCTCAAAAAAAGATCATTTGTTGACCTACTTGTAGTTTTCTTCAAAACATAAGAATTTTTGTTCAGCCTCAAAATGGAAAAATTTATTGCAGCCAGTTACCTAGAATTGTTGTGTTTTCAGAGTGATATTTTTTTACGGTTTGGCAGGGCAGAAGAAGGAGGCACACTAAGTGGGTCATCAGATTAACGACTATCATGAGGCTTACTCTAAACTGAATCAACACCTCATTGATAATCAACACCGTTTGTTGAGAAATCAGCACCTTGCTAGGTACCATCAGCCTTTGCCCCACCCACACTTCCTGGTGGTTAAATACCTGAGACTCTCCGACCCCTTTTCAGAAGCCTTTTGAATGAGAGGCGAAACGTCTTCAAGATCACATGAACATGTCCAGTTGCCCTAACTTAACCCTTCAACCTTGAGATGACCTGAATGACTGAGAACCTTCACAGACACCTCGTAAAGAGCCTTTATGAACTGAGAGTCTGAAAATTAAATGAAAAATGATTATAGTATCGTAGTAGTAGTAGTAGTAGTAGTAGAACAAAAGGGTTCAGACCAGAGTGTGGATAGAGGACATGGCGAAGATAAAAGTTCTGTGCCTTTTGTTAACGTGTAATTTAATTGGTATAATGATCATTTCAAAAAAAAAAAAATATATATATATATATCTTAATTTCAGATGCACAGCAACCTTGTCTGGGAAAGATGATATGACGCCCTTTTGAATATACAACCTAAGGACTTGGCATCACAGACAAGGAGGAACATAAAACTCTTGAACTAAGCACATATGACCCTGGGGACTCTCTGTCGTGGTCTCATTATATGCCATATCAATCTGGGTTTTGGAACATAGAACCTTTCATTATCATATCATAATCTGGTCATTTGTGGGCCATAGGGGCCATTGGAACATTTCAAGAACACAGAAATTTTGGAATTCGGGGACATAGAAACTCTTTGTGATGTACTAATGCACCGTGTTTATCATGGGGAACATGGGAGCCTTGGGAACCATAGAGCTGTACCAGCTATGTCATGTATTCATCGCTGTGATTGGATGTTATGTTGTTGTTATGTTGATTGGATGTTAAGAATAACTATATAATGATAAACAAACACAAGCCAAGAAGACACATTCAATCTTTTAGTGTATTAGGAAAAAATAATTAAGAACAAGAACAAGAACAAGAACAAGAACAAGAACAAGAACAAGAAGAGCTCGTTGACTCTCCAGCCCGCCAGGTGGCAGTCGGTGAGCAGTGAGGCTGACAATGAACCAAAAGAAGACTTTGTCGCTTTATTTAAAACGTCATCTTCCGACGTTAGAGAATCGACTAAGCCCTCTCAAAGAAAAATATTAGCCAAGATGTTGAAAAAGAAGTCCAGTAGCACTGAAAAGAAAAGGAAACATTCTCAGCTAGAAGAGCGATGCGACGCACATAAGCGTCGAAGTGCGGAGTCCAGTGTAGAGGTGAGCGTTTAACCGGCGAAGCTAGCTCTATGCTAATGCTATATTTTGCTTGCGGCCAGATGCAGATAACTAGGTCTGCTACGTTGAAGTTCACAAGAGAAACTTCACTGGTGTCCGGTTGATGGAGACATATTTAGGATAAACTTCTATATACGTCCGTGATTTAAATACAACTGTCTAATATTTTGTTTCAGATTCCTCGGCTTTTTGCTGTTTTCACCGGATCACCGGACCAGAATCTGTTTACCAGATTTTACGTGAACACGCATTTCAATTTAAATGTTATTTTGCATAGTTTTACTTTCTATTTTTGAAAAGTAATACTTTTTTCCGAGTTGAATAAAATCTCTCTTAAATAAGTTAACATGCGGTTGGTAAAATAAGGGTATACGTGCACTACAAGATCCGGTGTGAGTTTATTTTATTTTATTTTATTTATTAATCTCTTGTAACGACTAACATTGTTTTAGGGACAAATTAAATGGATATCTTTTATGTATTAACGTTTCTCACTGATGCATTAGACGATCACGAAAATCACGATTTTGTTCAGAAGCACTTCTGGTGTAGGTCCTACGTTTATTTTCAGTGTCCCAC
The DNA here is from genome assembly GCF_046127955.1 of Nelusetta ayraudi. Lineage (NCBI taxonomy): Eukaryota > Metazoa > Chordata > Actinopteri > Tetraodontiformes > Monacanthidae > Nelusetta > Nelusetta ayraudi. The sequence goes on from NW_027466092.1 coordinate 21,686,806, forward strand.
TTTCATTTAGCATCAGTATGACAAAATGCTCTGATTCGGTCCTTAAGTACTGGCTGATTTCTCTTTGTATGTCTGATTTTTTAATTTTTTTTAAACCATCCCTGAAACATTTTGTCTCTGCTACTGCAGGATTGCAAGGACGACCTGGCTGACCCAGAACTAGACAGGATTGGCAGTGACATTGAGGACGGGGGACTTGACCTCAGCCTGCCGTTTCAGCCAATCATGGCATATGTCAGTGACAAGCAGGAGATGCTGCAGCAGTGCTTCTGCGTACTCGGGGAGAAGAAGCTCAGGAAAATGCTGCCTGATGAACTAAAGGTCAGACCTTTTTTTCGTATATATATATATATATATATATATATATATATAAACATTTATTTAAATAAAAATTCTTCTGTTTTATGCCAAACTATATTTCCTCACTCAGACCAACACAAACCTAAACCGCCCATATGCCCTCACCTCAAGTGTTTAACCAGCACCTCTGATTTTGTGAGCGGTGATTTCTTTGGTGCCACGTGTTGCCATCTAACATAAGCAATGCTATTTTGTAAGAGCACCAGCTTCAGCTATAAAAAGGCAGCAAAGTCCTGAGTAGTAGAGCTTGTGTGGAAAGGTTGGTTATATAGTGTTTGTAAAAAAAAAAAAATCTTGAATGCTAGACTTAAATTCAATATATAGTAAGTATATAGTAATGTTTAAAAGAAACATGGTTGTGGCTCCACAAAGTGCTTTAAGAAATGAGTTGATGAGTAGAAAGAGATATTTGAGTTGATGAGGCTTGAGAGGTTATTTTAGTGCCCTCTTGTGACATCTCTTTTAAACACGTGGTTTGCAGGGTTGCAGTTTGGAAGAAATAAAAATGTTATGCTGGGAACAGCTTGGGGCAATCTCAGAGAAGAATCTCACTCAGATATTGGCAGGTAAGATTGAAAGCCAAAGATGGAACTTTCTCACAAGCAGGAGTGTGAAACAGCAGATTGAGTCACCAAATGCCTGTGTATGTCTTTGTGTGTAGGGGAAGAAGTGACATCTGAAAGTTTGAATGGAGACAAAGAACCCGCCCTGGATAGCCAGTAAGAGAGGATTTTGTCCAGAGGATTTTTATTTAATGGATGCAGAGAACTGCCTTTCCATTTCTTTCTGTTCATCTCATTTTCTCCCCTGAAGGCAAGATAATAATGTGGACTCCACATCTTGCCTCAAAGAAAACGCTAAAACTGAGGACTCCAAGCAAGGTAATTAATACTTAATGTGCACTGAGGATCTCCCACAGACACCTAATAAAAGGCTGTGCTGTGAAAAGCCCCACTCTATGTCTGAAACGTCCCTGTGTAATTTTGTTCACAGAGGGTGGCGGCTCAGGCGAGGAGAGTGACGTTTTGAGCATAAACGCGGACGCTGATGACAGCGACATTGAGGGACCCAAAGAGGAGCCGATTGTCAAAGCTTCCGACGCCGCAGTGGCAAAAGCAGCCGAAAACAGCGGCGGGGCAAGCGCCAAACCTGCGGAGGCAAAGAAAGACGTCCAAAGTGACATAGACAAAAGTGTGAGCGAGATTTTAGCTTTTTCATCCGGGACCGAGAATGTTGAGAAATCGCCTGCACGGGACACAAATGTTACCGCACCCATGGCGGCGGCAGAATCAGCTCAGAGTCCGTCAGCCATGTGCCAACCTTCCATCAGACAGCTGGAGCTCCTGGAGCTGGAGATGAGGGCGAGGGCCATCAAGGCCCTGATGAAAGCCAACAATGCAAAGAAGCCAGGTTGATCCAAAAGTGTCAAACATCTTCATGTATTGTTACACAGATGCACATTTAGCCATTTAAAGCTTTCTTTGTTAAAATTATTTATTTCATGTATTTTTTTTTCTTTTCAAGTCGCTCATTATTCTTGCTCCATATTGGAATGATTTATTAAAAGAAAAGGGTACAAAATAGTCAAAATCCAGTCTTGTTGAATTGTGTCATATTGCCACGTGTCAAGGCGTTTTTCTGTTTTTGGTCACTAGATGGCAGTGTCTAAACAGCAAACCTTTATCTCTTACCTTAACGTTTGCCAATACAAGAGGCGATCTGGTCGTATTCTCACAGGACAGTTTGGTCCTGGTTCACCCCGTCAGTATAGACAGGTTCCGGGCTAACTCCGCCAACTCCCTGGTAACGTCACTTCCCCCTAATTACGGACACCGATGTGGATTCCAAATGCAATTATGAATGATACACACACACACACAAAAAAAAAACAATAAAATGAGCGACCATTTTTGGGTGGTGAATGATATTCTTTATTATTTTTTCAACCTTTTCAACTCATTTGAATTCAACATTATTGGCTAACAGAAATACTCAACAGAAGATGGCCTACTGCGCAATATGATGTCAGCTAATCGATGGCATGTGTGTAATGAAAGCCACTGTAAGCAATGGTCTAACTCAGTGGTCACCAACTCACCTGATTTTAATTATTCGTTATTGTTGTTAAGCAGCTGAAGCTTGTCAAGGGCTTGCTAAAGAGTTAAAAATGGATGGAAAAGCATCAATAAGTGTTTTTTTTTTAATGTGATGAAGTAAAGGGAACATCTCCACTGACATACATCCCTGTTTCAGTTGTTGAACTTGTTAACAGTCATATTTGTGTCATTAAAATGACGGATTTTGCGCCAGCCACAAACGTCTCTGTTCTTCCTAATTTTTTTGGAACTCCTCTCCCTAATTTGTGATGAATTTCGGCGGGGAAAAGTATTTCAGATGTTTTTCTCGGTCTGAGTGGTTATTGCAGCCAAAACGGCAATAATTGACAATTTTGTGCGATAATAATCTGGTTGTGTTCCTCCAGACACAGTCAAGTTGCAGTGTGAGTATCTCCAAGATGGCGACTTCTGGTTCCGGTTTCTTGCATCTTGCATTCAAGAAGTTCGACGAGGGATTCAAGTCAAGAGGCTCACTTCATGGAGCTGGCTGATTGGACGAGATGCAGCGGGGTTGCAGAGCGCAGGGGAGATGCGGAGATGGTGCTGATTGACAGCGGGGGGTGACGCCACTAAACTACCTTAAAGGTCCTTAAGGTCCGGGCAAAAGGCGAAGCGACACGAATAAGCGTTGCAAAAAGGAAAATGTTTCGCCAGCGATTTCTTTCCACACACACCAAGCTCGACGCGAATATGCGTCTAAAATTCACTTAGCGACTGTCGCTCGGAAGGATAAACAATGCAGTCGACTACATCCTCAAGTGATGATGTCCTGGTGATGGTTGAATCAAAAAAGAAAAAGACTAGAAGTATTTGGGTTCACCTAATATTGTTCTTGAGAGAGGTGTTGCAGCCGTTCAATCAATCAATCGATCAATCAACTTTTATTTATACAGCGCTAAATCACATCCAAAAACGTCTCAAAGCTCTTTGTACAATGAGAGAAAAGTCAACCAACTGGGCCCCCAGAGCAAGCAAAGTGCGACAGCGGCCAGGAAAACCTCCCCTGTGGGAAGAAACCTAGAGCAGATCCAGACTCCAGAGGGCCGTCATCTGCCTATGACCAGTTGGGGTGAGAAGGAAATACAAAAAATGTAGAGAGAGAGAGAGTGAGAGAGACAGAGAGAGAGAGACAGAAGTAGCCAGAGTGGCAGACAGACCAGAGTGAGTTGCAGGGTTAAAGCTCTCACAATAAACAGTAGATGCAGATATATAAGAATGAATAATTAAAATATGTATATAAGTGGATGTTTTTGTGTCATATACATCAAAACATTCTAGAATCTATATAGGCCCAAATGTTGAGTGGTGGGGTGGTACAACTGTGTTTGCTGTCCGTTAAATTAATGACTTTCTTATGCCGACTACCTTAGCTTATAGTGGACATGTGTTTTGTGCTTATTATATTGCTAAAATTATTATACTATATTATTAATATTTGTTTTTTGTGTCTTGAGAGGGTGTGTCCTGTGCGTCAGGTGGATATATAGGTCAGGTGAATATGCAGCGGTGCAGGTGGATATGGGGCGCCGTTTGTAAAGTTTGTCATGCTTAAAATAACAGCAACATTTTGTCACATTTAGCTTCAAATCGTGTTTTTATAAAGTTGTGTGCATTTTTGAAAGTCACTTTTTTTGTTTTAGCACATTTAACTCTTTAAATCTAAATCTAAATGTTAAATGTTAAATGTAAATAGAAACGTTAAATCTAAATCTAAACGTTACACCTAAATGTTTTAGGTGCAACTAAACATTTAGATAATACACAAATTCAAGCTGCCAGCAACCGGAAGTACCACAATAAAAGGGCGAGGATGTTGAACTCTGTTTTTAGTGTCAAATAACGAATAAACAACTATCTTTTCGGGGGGAAACTGCCTCTTGGAAATAGATCGGTGGTTTTGAATACCCAAAAATAACAAACCCATTTGGAGATACTACATATTACGAGTACCTTGAGTGTTTAGTGTTTTGTGCGGGACTTGCGCAGCAGAGCTTGCTGTCTCTCGACACTCTCTCTCGACCTGTAGCCCCTACAACCAGCCACAAGGGTGTGGCTCATGAACCTGCGCCTGCCTCCATAATACGGGGCGCCGTTTGTAAAGTTTTTCATTCTTTAAATCACAGCAACATTTGTTTAGAATAGCCGCCAAAACGGCTCTGCCGTTAATTGTTTTCTGCCAGCGCCGAGTCGGACATGTTTGCAGTGTATGCATGACCACGGCTGTGGAGGCTGTCGAGAGACAGGAAGCTCTGCTGCGCAAGTCCCGCACAAAACTAAGTGACACTTAACACTCAAGGTACTCGTAAAATATAGTATCTCCAAACGGGTTTGTTATTTTTGGGTACTTAAAACCACCAATATATGTCCAAGAGGCAGTTTCCCCCCGAAAAGATAGTTGTTTATTCGTTATTTGACACTGTTATTTGACACTGTGCCACATTGTCAAGCTTTTATTGTGGTACTTCCGGTTGCCGGCAGCTTGAATTTGCATACTAGCTAAATGTTTAGTTTCACCGAAACATTTAGGTGTAACGTTTAGATTTAACATTTAGGTTTAGATTGAACATTTAGAATTAGATTTAACGTTTCTATTTAGATTTAACGTTTCTATTTAACATTTATATTTAAGGAGTTAAATGTGCTTAAAAAAAAAAAAAAAAAAAAAAAGTGACTTGAAAAAACGCACACAACTTTTAAAAACACGATTTGAAGCTAAATGTGACAAAAATGTTGCTGTTATTTTAAGCATGACAAACTTTACAAACGGTGCCCCATAGGTGGAAGATGAAGAAGACACAGCGGTTATAAACCGTTTTTTGAGCACGTTATTTAAGTTCCTGTTGCCATAAAATATTTTTTTTGTTTTCCTTTGGATGTTTTTATCATTTAGAAAGCTTTTCGGAACAGATTTAAACCAAAGAATAAAATATATATATATAAATATTTTGGTGACCGAGAAGTTTTGTTTTACGTGCGTAAAACGAAACACCGCTTTCTACACCTCGGCTTAAACATACACACACACACACACACACACACACACACACACACACACACACACACACACACACACAAACAACAACGCCGTAATAGGAGATAGCTGAGTTCAACACGACCATCCAGAAACCTAAATTTGACCCAGTGAAATTGGCCAGTACTTCAGAATGTCCGTCGGACAATTTGGAGGACTGCTCCGTCAACTGGCTCGGTGTTTGCAGAGGGAGAGAACGTTGTCGACGTGTTGATGTGACGTCATCGACCATCCAACATAATTTTTGATTGGTTAGAAGTCCAGTATCCACCTTGCTGCATCCACCTCAATACCTCCGGGAAACAGCAGGTTTGCCTGAAGTTTACTGTGCCCGGATATTTCCAGATACACCCCTTTTCATGCAGTGTCGCCTGCGAAAAATTCGACACAGGAGCGAAAAAATAACTGTCACTTTTTCGCTCCCGGTGGTGTTGTACATCCCCACCTAAACAGCCAGGACATCTTTTCTGTGCAAGCTGCGACCACTGGAGGAGCCACCGTCGTCTTTAGGAGAAGTAAAAACATTCTCAGGTGCAGAGACGGTACAAACTTTAATATACGTGTACAACAGACTTTATTACTTGAACACTGTGAATGACTAATGTGTGGATGACCAGTGTAATGGGTGTTATGACATAAAAACGTGGCATGAAATCCTCGGCGACTGTAATCAGGTTGATATTCAAAGGCCACCAAGTGTGGTTGTTGGACTGAATTTCAAAGGAAAACTAGACAAATCTGTCTTGCACTGTGATGTATGCAGTACAGGGAAGTTTGTACAGACTAGGGATTTTTGTTGAGTATGACAAAATTAGCCCAGCCTATTTAGTTTGCTTTTCCAGCAGCGGCAAAGTGCAGAAACACAGGCTAGGAAAGCGTGTGACCCCAACTGCTGCAGAGCAAGAGACACAGACAGAAATGCCTGCTGATGAGGATTTTAAGATGCTGAGGCAGGTTAACCAGACAGACAGACAGACTCTCCCTCTCTTACCGACCGGATAGATACAGGAGCAGAAGCCGGTCCCTCCAGTTAGGCTTTAGGAGGACCAGGCACAACCAATTAAACAGGAGACCAGACATTATCCCTCGAGAGTGAGGAGGAGACCCGGCTATATTGGTGAATATGTGACTGAGACAAATGATGACCAGTTAACAGTGTCAGCAGTGAGTGACTAAAATGCACGACAACCATTGATGGCTGTTCAAACAGTTTAAGAGGAGCTTGGGTGGTCAGACAGTCCAGGGTGGAAACCAGAGCAGGTGGTGACGGAGGCAGGCAGGATCGGTGTCGGGGACAGGCGAGGGTCGATACCGGTGACGACGTCCACGGAGGCTGAGCGGGAGACGCAGTCAGGGCAATCCAGGGTCTTGATCGAGGAATCCATCCAAGGGCAAGGCAAAGGCAGGGTCGAGAACGGTCCGGGTCCAAAACCAACCCTAGCAGACGGATTAGAATTTGAATTTTTCCAAGACTCTCCACAGGTACCTCCAAGCGATCAAACGCTTTCTCCGCATAAAGAAGCAGGAGTCCACAGAGCAAACCTATCTTTTTAGCATCAGCGATGCTTTTTAAAATCTCAATGCTCATAATATATAAAGTGTAAGCCTTTCCTACATACATATTCCCTCGTATGCAAAATGTTTTTATGTCGATAGAAAATAAATAGTCGTTCAGTTTAACCTGTTTAACCCGGAGCTTAAATTATGGTCAATGCTGTTTGTGTTTCTTTGCAGAAATCCCACGATTCTGAAAATTATTTTAGCGATTGTGAGCATAGTTTAAACAATACAGACACTGAACAAAACAAAACAGAAATAACAAAAAAAATAAAAAAAATAAAAAAATAAAAAAATCAAGATTCCTTCCTTGAAGGAAACTTCTTCCTCTAAAAGCCTCTACACTAGCCGCCAGTTTACCGCGTAAACTGCTTGTCAAGTGCTAACGTGATACCACTTTGAGGAGAAATAATTCAGTGCTGGGGCCTGGTGGGTACTTGCATGTTAAAAGGGTTGTTTGATGTGATGATGGTGAAGGCCAAAAGCAGCGTTTTCCACGCATTTCTAGACAGGTCTGCGGGCTGGCTGATGATTCCAAGAGGGAATGGTCCACTTCAGAGTGAAAAAGAAGCGAGATTCAACAATTGTCAAGTGGCCGAGGTTCGTGTGACAGTGGACTAATTTCCCAGTGTCATTTTAGCGCCATTGGAGTTATTTGGCATGAGTTTATACATTGCCCCCATGGATTTGACTTTTTATTATTATTGTTTTTTTGAACACTGAAGGAAGCTGTGTTGATTTTAGTTTGTATTTGCAAAATGGGCAGACCAACGAGGTTGTGTTTAAAAATGTGCTTTAAAATATGTATTTACATATATATATATATGTAGAGAGATATTGGATTTTTGAATTGGTTAAAAATGGCATTGAAGAAGAAGAAGAATAGTTTTTAAATGAAGCCCTGGGACTCTCATGGGCACTTGATTGAGGAATGCAAGGGTCCCGGTTGTAACAATATATCCACCATTTTCATTGAAAGACACATTACCTTGTATTGGGGTAGATAGGGATAATTTATGAGATGATAATGAACCATAGAAAAAAAACCTCCTCACTAAGGCTCCTTGGCCAATTTAATGAATCACTATCTTGGGTATGTTTGGGAACCACTGTTTCAGACCACATCTTATGTCATTGGCAAAGTCATTTTTACTCAACACATCACGACTAATGAAAGTAAAGATCCTAAATTAGACAGGCTGCCAGTCCGTTATGAAGCTGTTAATGTCACACCACAGTTCTGCAGAAAATTCATATATAAATGTTGTTGTGACTACTTCCAAAAGGACACATCCTGTTTGCATTAAGTTGCTTACAAACTCCCTCCGTGACTTCTCTTGTTTTCTCTGCAGCAAGAAATTAAATTGAACTAACAGCTCATGCTGACAGGCAATAAATATCTAAATGAATTGATCCCCCCCTCACAAGCGGTGACTCAGATGTATGTTTCATTTTCCTGAATCTTCACACAGAGTCTTCTCTCTTACAGAATAGAGTTTACTTTGAATTAAGCGCCAACTTCTGTCATCAGGAATAGTTAGAACTGACAATCCTAAACAGATTAAACATATTTAAACCTGATCTTGTAGTTTCCTTCTCTAGTGATGTCTAGTCATGCTGTCTCAGTGTGGGGAACGAGTTCTTCATCTTCAAAAAAATAAAAAACGCCTGTTGTTTCCCCCTCTCATATGAACAGCTCATCTGCTCAATATTCACCTAATTTCTGCTTTAAATACTTGTTTATTCACTGAACCCTCTTGCTTTGGGACTCACGCTCCAAAATCCCCCGAAAGAGACTCCAGCGGTTTAATATTCCACTCCAGTACAGCATCTGCATTTTGAGCACATCCCCGGTCATCTGACTTTCAGATTCTGTGGATGCCTTCTCCACATGCCACCACCCACCCCCAACCCCTTTTAACACTGGGGTCTGCATTTAAATGGTGCATTAATACCATCAAACAACTATTTGGATTCCAGAGTGCAGTCTGGCAAGCCAATAAAGCAAAAAAAGAAAAAAAAGCGAAGAAGCTTTTGAAGGATATCAGAGGCATTGGGGCGGAACAGGATGACCTTACACAATCCCGTCAGCATAATCGAATGAAATATCCCAATATTATATCAAAGCCCGACTCCCGCTGTAGCGTCATCAACAAAGCCAATCCTGGGATGTCTTGTGCAGAAACACTGCTCTGAATGTGTTTTACTCATAAAAAGGCATTTTCAGTGTGGCAAAAAAAAATTCTGAGAATCATGTGTGGAAGTGTGAGATGGTCAGAACTCAAAAGCACTTTTAGGCTGCAGAGCACCACACTTCTGGGGACACTGATTCAAGAGAACATTACTTGCATGCTCGTCAAGGGCTAAAAATGTGCCAGCGAGTTGTAAAGGTTGCATATTTGAACCCGTTTCAGTGGAGCAGCCCCACAAAATGAATTCTCCCATAACTATAGAATTCCCCAAAACAGAATATTAATTTCTCCAGTTTTAGCTGTTTTTTATTATTATTATTTTTTTTTTTAGCTAACGCATGGGTCAAAAACAAGTGGTTACAAACCGACACAAGCTGGGTTGAGTTGGCACTAATGTGGGAGAAATTTTACAACCCGTTGTGGCATCACAAAATGTTTTTCTTCCTTTTAGCTTCCACTTTTTGATAAGCAGAGGAAGCAAGACAAGTAAAGAAAGGCATTTTACAATTTCTTGGGAGTTCAATAACAGGATACAGGCACATATATACAGTTAGAAAAACAAGTGTATTTTGCGTAATGTGGCCTGTAAATATTTTGAAGGTGTAGTATTAGAAACAGTTAAAAGAAGTTGATTGAGGACACGTCCTCTGAGAAAGATCCTGAAGAAATAAACATCATTTACAACATTTCAGTTATTTGTTGTTGGTATTAGGAAGAATGTGTTTAATTTTGTTTTTTTGTTTTTTTGTCAATTGAGTATTTCACTCAACTACCTACCAAAACCAAATGAGATTGATTCCCAATGAAGATTAGGATCAAACTCAGTTGACAACTGTCTGTTTGTTGTTGACTCAGTCCATGTTGTTTCCAAAGAACAGAGACGTTCAGTCTGCTGATGCACTTGAGTTGTAACATTGGTTGCATCATTTTTAATGTGCAGGTGCTCCTCGAGCCAACCTGGAGTTCTCAGACAGATGGTTCCTCTTGTTGTTGGATATGGAATCTGACACCTGTGAACACCCCTTGTCTATAGTCCATATGCTCCCCGTGAAAGTGCTCCACATATGCACACGTGCCAATTACTCCAGCCGAAAAAAGAACAGGAAAAAAATAAAATCACCAGATGTGTCTTACCAGAGCTAAAGAGGACATTTGCAACTTTGAACCAGGGGCTCCAAAGCATGAAAAATAGTGGAAACATGAACATTATTTGTATGTTGAAAGAGGTATATGAATTCTGCACACACACACACACACACACAAAGAGAGAGAGAGAGAGAGAGAGAGAGAGAGAGAGAGAGAGAAAGCACTGGCCCAAATTTAATGCTACACTTAATCTAAAAACGAAAGATTTAAAGCTGAATCAAGCTTGAGTCCAACCAAATGATCACAGAATGCAGCATCCCTGCTGGGATGTCCTTTATTTTTATTCGGATGGCTTATTTTCCGCTGAGGCGCAGGAGGAGCGGGCTGAGTAAATTCCTTTTGTCAAAGTTGTGACATGAGTGTCAAACTGCTCGCTGCTATCAGATGGCGAGCAATTGTCCACAGTAGGTAATTGTGGAAAGGACGGTGAAGAGAGTCGTGCATTGCTGGAGTTTGACTATGTCCCCTGCAGGGCTTCATTTGCCTCGCTGCACACTTTCACTGCCCTGCGGCATGCAGCTCTTCAATTAAAAGCCTCAGTTTTTGCATGATTCAACTTCATGAAAGATTTGTTCAGTCTTCACGGCAACAGCGTGAAAACCAGGTTTTGAAAACGCATCTCTTAGTTGAAGGTTTGCGATGACAGGAAGAGTGTTTTGCAGTGCCTGAAGACGAGTATTAAAAGAAAACATCATCGTGTCACCCTGGTTAGTTTTATATTTTTATGCATTTTCTGAGATTTGTTTTCAAATAAACCCTTGTGTTTTTTGTCTTTTCAAAGGCACAGTAGCAGGATTTTAGCCTTTTGAGTCAGACCACTGACCACATCTTCACTCTCTGTTTTAGTGGAAATTACAGCACAATTTTGAATTAATTCAACAATGTTTTTCTTTTAACATTTTCTTTATGCATTTTCTTGTGTCCTTGTTGCCACTGTGAAAACAAGTTTTAATAAATAGTGCAGAGACAAAGCAACCTTCATTTTTTTTTTACATCAACATAGAAAAATAAGTCAGTAAATCAGTGTCACGCCATATCACATCTCTATTTTTTTTTTTCACTTTTTCCGGGGCAGATGAATTGTCTATCTCTGCCCTGTAATGCATCACCCACTAGACGTGCATTTAGTGCAAAAAATTTGAAAAATGTACATGAAGTTGTTAATCTCTTATCTTCGCACGACTGTCTGACATTTCCGTTACAATTCCTGCCTGACTTGCATCACGTGATGCATGATTGAGAGGATTTGTATTTAAAAAGCAGTTAATAAAAATGCGTTTTCTAACAGGTGCAGGAGTCATTTATATACCCAGTTATCCCTGTCTTTATTGTATAAGGTCCTGTATTCTGCCAATGTGCCCAATAGTATTTCTTTTTAATTTAACGATAGAAAAATCAATCAGTCCATTCCTTTGTTTCTAATGTTCACTTAACTTTTCACAATGTCGCCCTTGAAAACCTTGGTGTTCGAAATTTGTGACATCATACAGTTCCAACTGAGAACAAGGCAATCTTGTAGACTAGCAGCTGTGAAATGTAACTTTTAGTGTTCAGTCGTGAGCACATATAGTTACACACATTTTTTTTTTAAAACTCTTACTGAAAACTTGTGCCATCTTGTCAGACAAGACATCAACCCTCCCTGCAGCCAAAAGGCAGAAAGCATCCGTTCATGTTGCCACAGCGCTCGCACACAATTGATCAAGTGTTGAGGTGCACTTGATCTTCTCCAGCTTCACTCCGTTTACACAGCTCTTATTTTAGAATGTGGAGTTTATGTCTTTGCCCTCATACATGTTCATGTTGTGCATTGAATTATTTTAACTGTCTTTCTAGCTATGATAAAATAATACACAATACATACATGAAAATACACAACTAGAGCTGCAAACAGGGATGGACGGGACCTCTAAATTTTCATGACAGACCCCTACTGTTTTAGCTTCCTGCTAAAACAGTAGCAGGAAATGTGATTTAGTTTGCGACCTTTGGGGCAATGCTGAACGTTAATCAACGTTTTCCTGACCCTCCTGCTTTATCCAGACCAACACAAACCAGTCGCTAACAGGCCAGGCAGTAGGGTCGTTGTGCCATTTTCAATTCGGAACGGACTACTGCTTGGCTCAGTTGAAGGTCAGACAGAAAATGATGAGTCACAAAGACAATGATCCATTATGAGTCATCTCGTCCACATGAAAAAGGTCTATCTATCCGTGATTGACAACCTCAGCTCATCCGGGTGCCGTGTGACTAATTGGCCGCGCTACTAATCGTATGTCATAACACAGCAGTCGGCCAGCAACATGTGTGGCTGAGGGTTTGCAGTCCATCCCACTGTCTCTCGGAGGAAAGGAAACATGCGACAGCCAGTGTTACAACAGGCAGCATCCCGCCCTGTTAGTTTATTATTTCAAATATCTGTGGAGTCATCACAGCTACCTTGGATGCTTTATGAAAGCTTTACCATCCTTACGCCAGACTCATTACACAAGCCGTGTGATAAAACACGACTTCATCAAAGCCAGGCAGGCATTTGCTGGCATTTATTTTGTATTTGCGTAGACAGCAATAAATCTTTGGAGGAGGAATGTTTTTATCGCCCCATAGGAACCAGATTAAAAGTTGAACCCAAAGACAGTAGCAGCATTTGCCCCCCCCCCCCTCCACCCCCCTTCTTTCCTTCCCAATCATGTGCGTTTCTTTGACTAATGGGCAGTGCCATGGGAGCATTTCCATGGCAACATGGCAATGGCGCCAGTGTGGCTCCATGCAGCTCTCCAGGGAGAATCTGGGGAACATCTGTTTGGTAGGAATGAATAATAGCATAAATCATTGGATGAAGCTCAACATAGGAGGATTGAACCCTTCCACCACTCCATACCGCGGTAGTGGGGTGAGATTCGTGCCCTTTTCGGCAGCATTGTTTGTCTTCCAGCATGCTTCAGCTTCAGATTGTTTTTTTATTTTATTTATTTATTTATTTAGTTTATTTTTGACGTATAGCCATGTGACAGACAGTGAAAGGATGTTACCAGTGAACACGGCTCTTAGAGAATAAAAAGCACAATGAGCTGCTCTTTACTTGCTCAAACCTGTGCAATTTCCAGAATTTCCACGTTGGAAGTGCCCTTTGAGAACTTTTTGTACCCTGACTGCTCCCATTTATCCACAATTACTCTTTGGTAGAATAGCAGTGAGAGTTACTCCATGTCTCCAGCAGACTCCCGAGATTGTCTTCAGCGCTGCGTCTTTCATTAAGAAACAATTGGAAACCTGTTTGAAAAAACAAAAAAACATCCTCGCATAAGTGTTCACAGCTAGACAGAAGATTTTACCCCTGCGACTGCTGTCATCTCAGTGTTGATTCAAACTGATCTCATATTGCCCAAAATTTTATTCAGTATCACAATTGTGTGTAAATTAGCTTCCATTCAAAGTGCAAAAGCTCCATGAAACAAGCAAGGAGCAGCTCTCTTTGGGGTTACAGTATGTTTATTTTGAACATTTTACCTGCCAGTGGAGGGCCTAATATAGAAGCCCATTAGAATAGAATAGAATAGAATAGCCTTTATTGTCATTGCACTACAAGTAGTTACAATGAAATTCTACTTTGGGTTTTATTGCACCTTATTAAAAAAAGAAGAAAAATCTCAAGGAGATATAAAAGTCATAGTTAGTTAAAAACAATATAATAAATATAAGGCAATGCTTAAAAAGTGGCAGTGTGCCAGGCTTGTCCAAGGTTTCTAAAAAAGTGTCCGTTTATAAGGTGCTGAGAGGTCAAAGGCGGTCTGAGGTTCTTTGGGGCAGTTGATGATAGTGGTGGTGGGAGTGGGAGGCGGTGTGTTATTGCAGACTGTCTGTGTGTGAGTATAGTTTTCCCTCAATTCAGGCTCTGCATCCTTTGAAGCCTGCATTTGAAGGCCAGTTACGTCATAGCACCGCGAGAAGGCTTGTCCCAATTCACTAAAAATCGAAGGCTGCTCCAAACCCACCCTCCAAATGCGCCTTCTTTTTAGCCGATTCGGAGGATGCACCGCTACTATCCTTTGCGGCCTCCCGTATCCCAGGATGCCCTATGTGCTGCTGCAAAGCATCCTGGGATGCTGGGAAGTCAGCTGAAATGGCGGCATCTACTGGCAAATACACAGCATATACATTTAAGTATTCAAATTTCACATAAAATATTAAGTTTTTACAGTAGGGTTTTTACTTATTTGAACACTCAAAGCCATATATATTCAACCAAAACTCCAAAATTAATTTCAAATATGTGACTGTGCTGAGTAATGTTTAGCTTGATGCTACAAAAACGGCCGGGTCCTTCCAAGGAACCGTCCAACGGAGCAGGACCCAGCCGACAAAGGATACAGACCCTGATTTGAGACACAGCCGGTGTGTGTGTCAGTCTGTGGATATTAGCAGTTTGTATGGTCCAGGGGAAGCAGCTGTTTGTCAGTCTGTTGGTACGAGATTTGATCGACTTGTAGCGTCTTCCAGAGGGCAGCAGGTCGAACAGGGGGTGGACGGGGTGTGTGGGGTTTCCTGAGATGACCTTAAACTTCTTGATGCAGCAGGATGTGGACAGTTGTTGCAATAATGGGCAAAGGGCAGCCAATGATATTTTGGGCAGTTTTAATGACCTTCTGCACCGCATTTTTGTCCTTAGCTGTGGAGCCTGAATACCACACATTCAGACAGTACGTCAAGACAACGTCCACCGACGAACGATAGAAGGCCAGCAGCAGCTTCTGGTTCAGGTTGTTTTTCCTCAGGACACGGTGGAAGTGAAGCCGCTGTTGAGCCTTCTTCACTAGGGCCTTGGTGTTTGGGGACGAGGAGAGGTCGGCTGGGATGTGCGTACCCAGATACTTGAAGGTGGAGACAGATTCCACCTGCTGTCCATTTATGAGGAGGGGGGTGTAGACCGGTTTGTGTATCCTAAAGTCCAGGATCAGTTCTTTTGTCTTCTGGACATTCAGGCTTAGGTTGTTCTTTGAGTACCATGATGACAGCCTGACCAGCTTGTACCTGTACCCAGTTTCATTCCCGTTGAGGATGAGTCCAATCATGGTGGTGTAGTCAGCATATTTTATAATGCTGTTGGTTGGATGGGTCGGAAAGCAGTCGAAGGTGTACAGGGTGTAGAGTAGCGGGCTCAGAACACGGCCTTGGAGGGAACCAGTACAGAGGGTGAATGTGGAGGAGTGGTGGGGGCCGAGTCTGCCAGTCTGTGGGCGGTTTGACAGAAAGTGTTTAATCCAGGTGCAGGTTTTGTTGTATAATATATCTGGGATGATTGTGTTAAATGCTGAGCGTTAGTCCACGAAGAGCATCCTCACATAGCTCTCCTTGTTCTCCGGGTGGCTTGGCGCTGTGTGAAGTGTGAGGGCAATGCTGTCCTCTGTGGACCGGTTTGCCCTGTATACAGACTGGTGGAGACTGGCGGAGGTTAACATGGAGGCAGTCTCTGGTGTGCTGGGAGACTGATCGCTCTAGACACTTCAAATCAAATCAAATCAAATCAAATTTTATTTGTATAGCACTTTTCATACAAGAACATGCAACCCACGGTGCTTAACAGCAATTAAAATTTAATAAGAATAAAGATTTTTTAGAAAAAAGAGCAAATAAAATCCACCCACCTCCTCCTCAGGTGAGGATGATGGCATGTGACAGTGAAAGGTTGAAGAGCCTGGTGAGGATCCCTGTCAGCTGTTCTGCACATGCCTTTATTACCGCTCCTGGGATGCCATCTGGCCCAGCAGCTTTTCTGGGGTTCACTGCCGTGAGCGTCTTCCTCACCTCATGCTCCTGGAGGGAGAAAGGTGGAGGGCAGGATTTCGGGTAAGAGGTTGGGGGAGGGGAGAACTGTTTAGCGCCTCTGCCATGACAATGCTGCTGCGGGATGTGGAAGAGGCGTAGCCTCTGTAGTTGGTTAGGGCCTGGATGCACCTCCACATCTGACGTGGGTTATTTCCATGGAGATATCCGTCCACTGTCTTCCTGGAAGAGTTCTTGGCCTGCTTAATTCCCCTTTTTAGGTCGGCTTTGGTGGTGCCTGTTTAGGAAGACCCGGATGTGTTTTTAGGCTGTGGTTATTAGGATGTCATTGCCTCTTACTTCTGCATTTTGTCAACAGTTATTTTGGTTTGTCTGAGGCAATTACTTAGAGTGTGGGTGATAAAAAGCTGTCGGGCTAACCTGAACCTCCCGAACCTCCTGCTCTGCTTCTTTGGATATTTGCAGGGAGGAATTGTGAACAGTCTCAGAATTTTTTTTTTCTCCACTTTATTTTTCTTCCTGGCCATCTTAGCCTCAAGTGGCATGGAGTGTCCTCCATGCCACTTTGCAGTGTACATGTGAAACGGGCACAAAAAAAAAAATTAAAGATCTGCTTTAAGAGCAATCTGAGCTGCTTTTTGAAGGCGCTGCATAGTAACAGAGGGGCACAGTGAAAGTGAAAATTCAGTAATGGTCTCATGACTTTTAAATAGAAGAAAATGCCTCTTTTATGCTTTGCCAACCCCCGTTTTGGTTTAAATATGAATTCTGTTCCATGGGACCTCACTGAGGAATGGGCAGCATCAGCAATTTCGCACTTGAGAAGAGGCTTTTTCTTTCTCTCCTTTTTCTGTGATACTCAACTGCAGCTGCCACCCAAAGCGTTGCATGTCTGGCTTTGTTCCTCCTTCCACAACCAACAATCAAACATCCCCAATCCCCTCCTGATTTTTTTCCAAATTTTCCCATATTTTAACCATTTTAACCAATCAGATCATTGTCTATCACTCCAGACTCTAGTAGAGCAGCCTGGACAATTATTTCTCCGAAAATGCAATTGATCTCCAGGCGACAGCCTTTTTAGCCCTCTGTTTGCTGCCGCCTCCTCCTCAATAGGCTTCCTGCTAAAAACAAATGCAATGTTGGACCTACCACAAGAAGTGTTTAGAAGAAGACAAAACACAGTTGTCTCAGAGAGTGGGGCCAAAATGGAGCGGGGACTGTTGTCCGTAGTCTGAGAGGGTTTGCTGCCCTTTGTGACGTCACGAAGCAAGAGCTTCAAGATCTCCTATCACATACACAAAAGACAAATAACCTGTGTCATATCTTCAGTATTCTTCTGAGTTGTTTTGACAATTGACCCAAATTTTTTGCAGCTTTTTTCTTTTCTTCATTTTTTTTTTCATGTCAACCCTTCGATGCATCAGAGACAGCACTGGGACAAACAGTGGATGCGTCGGTTCCCATGGATGTAGCTCTTGTCTGGCTCGCCTGCGCTCCTCATCTCTCTTCAGGCCTGAGTCACTCTCCTCTTTCTTCCCCCCAATGTGTCTCCGTCACACAGTATAAAGGTGCTCTGGCGCACATGCACAGACACTCACGCGCACACTGTCTGACAAATCCTCCCCTCTGCCAAAAAGTCGATAAATAAATGCATTGTCTCTTCACTCTGCACTGCTGGCATCGGCCTGTCTAAATTGTCTGAGGAGGCAGCGGAGTATGAAATTGAGTTCAGAACTGTACGCTGTGTGAGAGTGCACCAAGATGAGCGTATGTTTGCTTATTTATTCATATTGCAGTAGCAGCAGCACTTGGTGGTGGCGCTGAGGAAGATGGTCAGTTAAACATGACCGGAGGTTGTAGAGGTTGCATTCCAAACAAAGGCTTTGGCTTGTTTTTGTTGTTGTTTTTGTCGTTGTTGCATTTTACAAGACAAATTGCACTTTTCAAAGACAGTAATTGGCCTATTTCACATGTCCATCTGGGGAAATTCACCACTGGCAATGTGACAGGACTGTTCTAGAGGTGCTTTGCCCGTACCTCAACCATCACGTTTGTCAAGTGTTGAAACCACACTGTAGCAACCGCTGTTGTTTACGTGTGGCCAGCATCTTTCTGTTGTTATCACAACTAAAGCCTCTTTCTCTTGAAGGTAAAGGCAAAGCAGCTGTGTTGATGTTATACATTATTCAATGAAATTGCAAGAGGTCAGATTGGAGAGTTGGCTGTCAGTTACTTAAAAAGACACTGGAATTCATCCTGGGAAAATAATCCACATGGGAGCATTTCAAGATAGATCTCAACACAAATGGATGGTGTTGGAGGTTTGCTTAGCTTCTTGCAGTGCAAAAGGAGGTTCATTGAAAATTTGCTTGAAAAAAACACTTGATGCCCTAAGTAGCTGCATTAATGTCTACAGTTCTTCCAGTCTTGCACTCATTGTCTAATGCCGATTTCCTCTTGGATTTCCACTGGCCTTAAAAATGCTATATTTAGGAAGAAACCCGCTACTCGGCTCTTGAGCCAGGAACGCTGTTGTGACTGTCAGTGGGGGACAACTTGGATACCAACATGTGTTAAAGAAGATAAACTCGAGCTATAAAATGTTGCTGTCCTTCACTTCATACCTCGTGTTGCCATCCACATTGAGGATCATGAGCAAATGCAAACCAAATGTATTTTTTTTCTTGAATTACCGGGCAATGTTTGAATGACATTAAGCTGATTTCTTCAGTCCTATTTTAGAGAAAAGTTGCCTTCCTCCCGTTCCTCAAAGCTGACTACCTAATGGTAGAATAATAGCAGTGCCTGTCTTGGCTTATTAATTGAGAACAAATGGTTTAGCTCAGGAATGTAACTTTTGTGCCACCCTCCAGAGATTTAATCAGAGGTTTAACACATAAGTGGAAAAAGAATCCAAAAAACCCTTACATCCCTAAACCTGGTTTATCACACTTTTGACATGGCTGCCTGAGGGTCCTTCGACAGCAGCAAAAAATTGTTTCCTGTATTCAATTTTCCTTTTGAAAATTTTCCGCGACTGAAGCGCCCTTCACTGTCACTCACATGTGCGCTGTAGGGGTCACTCTCTTGGCGTCCTCTTTATTATTATCTTACAGTGACATAAATTGTAATGGCAGCATAAATTCCCATTAAGCTCTAGCTCAGCATTTTCCCTGCAAGAGACTCTCCGTTGCTTTGTAAAGGCTCTGTCAAATTTATCTCAATGCTAACGCAATCAATTTCAAAAGATTAAGGGAAACTGGCCAAGAAAGTGGCCCTAAACAAAAATCAAAAATTAAAGTTCACACTTCAGTCATAATCTGTCACCACTTTGGCAAGGCAATATAAAATAAGAAAATGTATCCTTCACTTCTTTTGCATTACTCCACTTTATGGAATTTGTGCAACAACACACAATATTGAAAATCAGCACTTAATGATGCTACAAGGGGCAGTACCACCTGTGCCAGACTAGTGACAACATCCCCAGCCGGTTCTTCCTCAAGACCACGTGTTTTCATACAAGGCATGACTAAGCATCAGTTTAACGTTAAATCTTCATGCAGAAGGCTAATAGTCAATATTGTGAAGCGGAAACTCTCCTCCCCGCCGCCTCCCCGAAAAAACTAAAGATCCAACAGTGTTAATGTGGTAATGCCTTTTTTTTGCATGTGTGCAACTGAACTGACTCGCTCATTGCCGTTAATATGCAATAATAATTTTGCTGTAGAATCTGATGCATTATCTGGCCCCATCTTTAACCTTAATAAATATATATTATCATCACCTCTAAGCCCACTGCCCTCGCTGTCTGGTGACAAACTTTTTTTTTTTTACGCTCTAAGTTATCATTGGTCATTCCCACTTTTCTGGTACATAGACATTCACAATGTTCATGCATAAGTAAAAAGAAATCATGGACCCCTTCTCAAGACAATTTAGCCATATTTTGCAGATTTAAAGCCTGACCGTCATTGCTCATGCTGCCTTTGTCTCCACCAATGTGCTGTGGAGCCAGCCAGTCAGCAGCTACCCTGATGTTTATGCCAATCAATATTTCACTGCTGAATGGCATGTTTGTCCTACAACAAAAATAATTTTCCTTGACAACCTGAGTAGGCGTTAAAGACAGTAAAGGGAGGATGGTCCTCCTCCGAGCCTATTAAAAGGCTTTTAATGAGGGGAGAGTGCAGGACAGCAGCAGACCCCCTACCAGCTTGAGACACAATGCACTGCCACCTCATTAAATCCACACGATGTTCCGGGGGCAGAATACAGCGTTGTTCTGTGGACCCTGGACCGCCACTAGGGCATCGCTGAGGACAGACAGGCAGCGGGCACCAGCTGGACTTGGCATCGCAGCTCGACCCTAGATGGTGATAATGGCCTCCCCGCTTCCTGTTCCCATGGTGCACTTTGTCACTTTAATCTGCTCTGAGGTGGTCTTTGTGAACCACCATGAAATGTGAAATGAAAAGAGGCAGAACTGAGGGTGCAAGTGGAACTTTCAGCACAATGTTGAAGAGTAGTGACAGTAATTTGCGGCACCTTAATCCCAAGTGGCAGTGCTGGAATATTGACGTGCAGTGCTGAAACTCATTCCACTAAACTCCAGTTGCCAAATTATTATTTAAAGGTTTCATATTCCACCAGCCTTTTGATCTTTATTATTCATTTAGTTCTCCAGTGGAGCTGCCTCGCACTATTAACAAACCAAAGCAGCTACCCAGCCCTCTGTTTGTACCCTTCAGCTAAACAGCAAGCTTCAGTTTCATACTGATGCTTTATTGGACCTTCCATGTGTTTAGAAAAAAAAGAGGCAATTTCTGAGAGTGGAACCAACACCCGCCAGGAGCTGTTGTAGGAAATCATGAGAAAGTGTGGATTTCTAGGGCAGCTTGTTTTTTGTGCACACTTTGTGGAAAGCAACAGAAGTGAAAGATGGACTCTTCTTCTTTAACTGACAGGCCAGAAACACAGATTACTGTTTGAAAACAGAAAAGAATGTCTGAATATTATTTTGACTTCAGCCTTGCGCCAGACGTCTAAATGCAACAAAGCTGTGTTGACAGCAGTTTGCCTGAGTTTCACATCAACCTAAACTGTCTGCGTTGGTATTGGGCTGCATCAGACCTAACGCACGTTCAAGTTTCTCCTAATTGTTGCCTGCATTCTGCACCTGCTTTTAGTTGGCTTTGAATTGTTTTCTATTGTTTCCATTCATTTGTTTCACATTCAGATCCCACATCCCTGCATACTGTGGCAGGGATGGGGGATCTGTGAAGGCGGGGTTCCACGGGGCCACATAGACACATACAACTGCTTGCACCTATAATTTACACTTTTTAACCATTTCAGATTTACCGTATGTGCATGTCTTTTGACTGTGGTTGCCCCGAATAAGATTTCTATTGTTTGCAACTTGAAAAATGACATATTACGTGTTAGATGGTAAATCTTAGTCGTATATTTATTAGAGGAAAGGTTTTTACCTTGGCTTCCCTCAAATGAAAGTACATAAACTTGATGCTGAAAATCCTAGAACTCGGGCTGCAAATCTTTGGGTGTCCCACGATTCGATTCAATATTGATTATTGGGGTCACAATTTGATTATAAATTGATTTTTTCGATTCAACTCGATTCTCGATTCAAAATAGATTTTTTTTTTTTTTCTGATTCAAAACGATTCTCTGTTCATTCAATACATAGGATTTCAGCAAGATCTACCCCAGTCTGGTGACATTAAAAAACAGAGTAGCAGATTTTTTTGTAAAAAGCTTTTAAAAATATAAATGACAATGTTTTATGTTTTAATAATGTAAACACACATATGCAAACACAATACAACAATATGTTGTCTGATGTATTCATGCTTGCACAAGATCAAAACATTTTAACTGACTGAATCTGGTGCTCAGTTACTTCTCATGCAGTCACCAGAACTGTAAATTAAAGTAATACAATTTCTGTGACTGTAAGATCGATAGAGTACAATTGGGTTAGAACTTGCCACTGCTCAAACATTACCATAAATTATTCGGGATGTCTAAATGATCGGATCGGCATGCAGATTTATTAGATTGGTGATCCTTCAATCTGCATTCAAATTCCCTGATCCGGTCTTGTGATAATAATAATATATCAATAACATTTATAATTTGCAATGTATAAATAAGCGGCACATTTCTGCCCTCTACTAGTCATCATTGCTGTGCTCCGAACGGACGTGACTATTGAGGTTGAAGGTTTCCGCCTGGCCGCAAGTCTCTGCATTTGTAAACAAGCCGTGTGGCGATTCTACAAGTCAGCAGAGAAATGCAGACCCACAGCAAAATGCAAAGTCTGCAAGCTAATGGCTTCACGTGGCAACTCAGTTTTTTTCTTCCCCCTCCTTTCCTCCAATGTGCTGCTTATTGCTCAATTCCTACGGCAGCCCTGAAGGCAAATACACATTGCCAGGAGCGGGGGGGAAGAACATTGATGTTTTGAAAATGAGAATGGATATGAATCAAACAACGTGAGAATCGCGATTTGAATTGGAATGGATTTTTCCCCCCACACCTCTTCTAAGAACTGATCTCTGCATAAATGTCATTGCTAATAAAACCTTCTGCTTGCTATTATATTCACCAGTTTTAGATGCTATTGGAAAGATGCAAATAGGCTCTCGGCTCCAAGACAAAAATGAAAAAAAAAAAAAGAGCCCCCTTGCTGGCGAAAAACAAGCGTGAACAAATTATGTCACAATTCTGCCGCTTGTATTGTTTTTCAATTTGAATTAGTGCCTAAATGAGGCATTATGCAACATTCACACAATCTCTCGGCTTATTATCCCTGTCTTTATTTTTTTCTTCTTCTCGTCACTGCAGCCGCCGTTATTTTAATCACATTGAAGCATGGTTTTAAGCGGAATGATAAAAACCCGACGGGGAGGCTAATTTTAAACAGCCTTCATTTTTCATTTAAGTCAACCAGGAGGTGTTTATGAGGACTGTCTCTCCCCCCCAATGTTGGCCTGTGTTTCCGCACATGTGCATGTGTTGGGTGAACGTCTCCAGACACTGGAGGCTACTGTTACGTGCCAAGCAGCAAGGAGTGCGTCTTTGTGTCCCCCACCATTTGTGTTTTTCTTTTTTTCTCAGGTGCTCACCTGTGACGGCAGACCATACCTCCTATTGGCCTCCTGTCTCGCCAGCTGGCCTATCAGGACAAAAGCTATCTCATAAAATGGAGGATGTCTGAGGCCTCCAGGCTCTCTCTTGCTGTTTGTTCCTTTTCTCTGACATGTTTTTGCCTAATATGTGCTGAGAGGTTTGAGGGAATAGGTGAGTTGGGGTAGCCCACACATTTTACACACAAGTAGGTGATTAATTGTTATCCCACTAGGTTTATTGGTTGTGCCACACTTGTACGTTTCTGGAGATATTTTGTTAGATAAGCCAGTGAGGCATTTTGTTTGTTTGTTTTTCTTTAGAGTTCAGCCAGGCAGGCCTACTCCTCCCCCAACTTGTGTTCATTTGTCACAATAAATCACTTGTTCACTTTCACTGAGACTCGTTGGATTTTAAGGTTGTCGTGTGTTTGTCCACCAACCGGGTTCACCAGGTGGACGTAACACTCCATGGCGATATGCAAAAGAAAAAAGAGGAAAGCAAAGAGAAAAATGTCCTCAGCCATGCTGCTATGAGTTTGCGGTTACCTCTGCTGCTGTGCATGGCCCCGGGTACTAGATGTGAGAGTCACACTGATATATTGAGAAACAGGTGGGGGGATGAAAAGTAATGGAAACACGAGGCAAAATATCTGCCAGACAATTTAGTTTAGATTTTTTATTTATTTATTTTTGCTTTGCTTTCAGTGTGGCTCCATTTTTTCTGTCAGGTGTTGGCGAACTCAAATGCACGACAACCACTCATGCAGTTTAAGATGTTTATTGAAGCGGGGAGGTCGGGCCGTCCAGGGTCGAGAACCAGTGCAAGCGGTGGGAGAGGCAGACGGGATCGGCGTCGGGGACGGGCGGAGGTCGATAACAGCCAAAGGATCCAGACGGGGCAGACGAGGGACGTACTCAGAGCCGAGCAGGGTCGTTACTGGGGAATTGGTCCGAGGACGAGGACGAGGCGGAGGCAGGGTCAAAGACGGGCTGTTGTCAACCGGGGAACGAAGGAGCACAACAAGGAGACAGGCACTGGATTACTGACGCAAGGCAAAACACATAATCTGGCAACGGGGGAACATGGGAGACTGGTTAATAAAGGCAGTGCAGATCACAGGCGAAGACTGTTCGCTTGGAGACCGTGACATTTTCACCATAATGTGGTACATGTGTCAAAGCGTGTGCAATGGGAAGTTGAGGCAAACCTCAAGAAGTGCCAAAAACAAAACAAATTAAAAAAATACAAGTCTCCAACTCTGTGAGTGATGATGGAGGCAGAAATATGCGCTGCACTCTGTGCTCCACAAATTCCCATAAAGGATTACTCAGCTGTGATTGGAGAGCTGGCTCATTTCCTGCCTTCTCGTACTTCACCCAGTGGATTTGCTGCACTTGTCCCACTTGTAGTGCTTTTTGGGGAGGCAGCAGAGGGCTGCAAAGACCTAATTCCCCCCCGCCCCCTTATTTTATCAGACGCACCTGGAAAAGTGGGTCTGCATGCGGGCTCGGCGGTGCTGCTGCTGCAGTGACTGACAGGATCCGGCCGGGTCTTTTAGAAACACCGCCGAGGCTCTTTGTTTCATTTTACAGATTGGGGGAAGTAGAGCTGCGATGCAGAGATGAGGGGGGGAGGAAAAGTCAACACGTAAGCAAATCACACGTAGGGCAAACTTTTGAAATGAGACAGCTTTGCGACCACATGGCCGAGTTACAAACCCTTGACAGGTTTTTCCTTCTTGACTTGATGGATGCTCCAGAAACACACATTTCTGTGAAAGCAGGGATGACATACATCGTAACAGTGGTGGGCTGCGAGGGCCAGCAAGTCCTTCTCTGCCGGCCTAAACATACCCAGAAAAGTATCTTTTTTATTATTAAGTAAATATGATTTTTCTTCATAGTTGGTTGTCTGTTCTGTTTGTCCATATATGCACTTGGTTGTGCTCCTTCCAGTGCTGTATATAATGTGAGAGTTTTTCTTCAATCATATTTCAGCTTGCTTGTGTTGTGAGGTTCTATGAAATCTGCCTTCGGTCTTCAAAACCGACACTGCAGGCTAAGCTAAGCGAATTGAAACAGTCAGTTGCGATAGCCAATCAGATTTCGAGTCGGCAGCACCAAGCTAGCTATATTTACACTGAACTTGAGATCTGCGCGTCCTGTGATTGGAAAAACATTCATGACACCCTGATGGACTTAGCTAAACCTGGGCATGTGGGTTTGTCGATGGCTGAGGAAGGTAAGGGTTTAGTTGCTGAATTTTTATAATGTGAATAACGTGTCATTAACATTGGTGCAGCAGCTGGGCCAACATGCTCAGTTGTCTTGCTGTTGCATTTTCTTGAAAACAAATAAGCTGTTTACTTTCCTTTTCAATGTGCAGTTTGTTTGTCATTGGTGTCTTATGAAACTGTGACAACACCGCAGTTTATTGGACAACTTGTTGAAGCTCACATAGAGTTCTGTTGGCAGACTTATTGAAACTTTGTTGCCTAATCTCTTAAACTTGCCTTTTATTTCTAAGTTATGACAGAATTCATGATCTTAGTTTCCTAATCCGAAGTGAATGTTAGCTTATTGATTTTAAATGCTATGAAGTGTTGCTCAACTGGCCGATATTTCAGTGATGTGTAAGTGTAATTATGTATGGGTTCTCGAGCCGCGCTGTATTATTGGTATTATGAGGTGTTGTAATTTAGGTACGGCTAAGAGTTGACGTCACTGTAGTCTTTGGAGTGACATGCACAGCTCACTACTACAATATTATAATACAATCTGCAAAATGGCAGCATGGTAGTTTGTCCATGCCTGCTTTTCCTCTCCATCTCTCTGGGACAATGAGGAGACAGTGTGAGGGTGAGTCTAAGCAGAGGCCAGAGGGATTGTGGGTAAAGGTGAAGTACATTTCAGTCAGACTCATTCAACATCTTTTTCGGTCAGTTATGACCCCAGCCGACCCTGTTATTGGTTACTCGAGCCTGCACACATGGACATAGCTGAGGAGGCTGGTGTTGTCAGCAGGCAGCAACCTAGTGACATTTCCAATATCCACAATCAAACAATAATTTCACACAGATGACTAAAGACTGCAATAACCTGCATGGTCCTCTCCTGCACATAGGTGGCACCACAACGTGTGCAACTGTTGCAACTGTGCAACGTAACTTGGGAGTGCAGACATAGCGGCTGACGCCTGAGTTATGGAATTTAATCATCTACAAACCAATATTAATAATAATCTGCTTATATAACTAGCATGGCTCATGCTAGTGGGTGATGGCTAATGACAAATGACCTTTGGTTGTTTAGTTCAACTAAACTTGATTAAAGGCATGAACTTTGGTCTGGATCAGCATGCTTTCATGAGACAGAAACTGCAGATTTGTGATAGGTTTATCAGAGATGTTTTCAGTGACTAGCAGAACAAAATACCACACTGGTGCTAATATACTATGGCTAGTTAGTTAATGATTGCTCTGCTTCACTTGTGATATTTTTTCCAATGTCCAAGTTTTTTTTTTTTTTTTTTTTTACTGGCTTTTGATTATAATATAATAAAGAAATATAGAAACTTTGGGCAACCTTTCCAGCAGTCTGACGCTCTGGTTTCTGCTCCCATCATGTACCTGCCTTTCTTTTAAGAACATTTTTTTACTGAATGTAGCCACACATTCTGTCAAAGAAAGTATTTTAGGTATTAAGGTCAATTTTTATTATGTTATAATAACAATTATCAGCTCTTTATTGCCATTGTTCAGCTTGATATAAACTCCACACGAAACTCCTGTGGTCTGTGATCTCTGTCAACACTGCCAGTCGGCCTTAATTGGCATTTAACTAAATTGCTTTCACCTGTGTGGCAGCCTTTAGGACCGTTATTAAATTAATTAGACACCTCTGTTTTTCACACAGGCTCTGTTATTGTTTGTTATTCTAACGAGTGAAGCACGCAATTGTCCGTTTGTAGCTTGAGGATTATTCTTATTGACTTTGAGGCTGAAGCTGATGCGTAAAGCCTGCAGATACTTTTAAACCCGAGGTGTGTCCAGCTCATAAACTGTCCTCTGTCTAATTTCACATGTCTGAAACTGTCTCGGTTCAGCCATTTGTGGCGGCAATTATATTTGACTCCCCTCTTTTTTTTTTTCTTTTTTATTGGGCGGCGACAGGAAAGGAGCAAATTTTCCTCCCATTCTGCATGCGCACTTAGTCGCTGACAGGAGTGTTTGTAATTAGACTATTACTGTCTGCCAAAAATGTTGCTCTCCTCCTACCCTACCCCACCTGCAAAAAGTACATGCATGCACACACACAAAGAAGTCACAGGTTTGCAATGGAGGGCCTGGAATCTGTCTTGGCCATGGTGCAGTAAATCCATACACACGCTGCATATGGTGAGTTTTCATGTGGAGCTGGCTGAGAGGATGCCGAAGGCTCCTGGCTGCTGGAGGTTTTGTTGAGGTCTGCCGCCCTTTTGTCAAGTCGAACAGACTGTGGAGGCCGAGAGATTCGCCCCGGGGACCAATGAGCAGCTAAACAGATGACATGTATCCGAACAGGAGTTTCCATAAACTTTCTTTGAACAGGAGAGGGGCGCTGATCCATGGCCTCATCTCTCTTTCACCTCCTGACTGTTCTCCTCCTCTCTCCACTCTCACTCTCCTCCCCAGCCTCCACAACCACCACAAATCTTTCTCTCTGCAAATTTTCCACCTCCTCTCAGAACCAGACGAGTGCCGTGGCAGTTGTTAGAGCTAAAACCTCTAACAAGGCCAAGTGCCACTCCGCTGCTCTCCCATCATGTCGCAAACCACTGGTTTGATTTATCCACTCTGGATGTGCAGTAAGCAGGAGCAGAGCACATAAAAATTGAATCCCAACAGCTCCCTATCTCTCCCACATTGGCCAGTGTCAAAAAACGTCTTAGCAAGAGTACCCCCCGCACACCCCGACCCCTTCCCCCGCCTGCTCAGGAACTGATGTGTAAACAAATTGATCTTGAGCTTAATCGTGGAACTGAATGCCTTGATGGCAGGTTGAGACATGGCAGTGGAGGAGACTGAGGTGCACAATGCAATCTTAACCAGCCTGCCAGCCACTTTCTGCAAGCACCCCCTAAACAAAGGCTCTTGACTGTGCATGTGTATGTGTGTGGTCAACAGGGGGCAGTGTAAGAGTTCAGATTCGTGCCGTGGCTCCGAGAGTCGGCGCCATCAAGATGCACAAGGGAGTGAGGCGGCGTAGATTGTCATACATCAGAGAGATTTTTTAAAACACTAAAACGCTTCTGCCTTCTCCGTCTGAACAACTGTGGCCTTGAGGTTGACAATCCACTGTCTCCAAACGGTGGAAACTCCAGCAAGCAAAGTGTCACATCAGGAGGGAGTTTTCCCACGTAGCAGAGTAGCGATTGCTGTGGCCGGAAGCTCTCCAGGGTTTTTGTGGGATGTCAGTTTGCCTCCAGGCACTGTGCTGTTCCAACCGGAGAGCGTATAAATACTCCATTGAAGACCCTACCCCCCATCCATCACCCAACCCCGCCCCCCCCCCCCCCCCCCCCACACACACACACACACACACACACACCATCCCGTTTACTATCCACACTCCCTGTATGTTTTGTATGAGTGTTTAAGCGCAGGGATGTTGACAGTCGTACTCTGACTTGGGGGGGGGGGGAATGTTTGCATATTTTTTTTTCAATTATTGGAGATCATCTCAACCTTTCCTGCCTACTTAACATATTTCTTTAATATATCTTTAACACGTGTAACACATTTTTAATATTTTTGCTTTATACCTTTAAGCCTTCAATTCAATGTTCATTCATTCATTCATTTTCTATACCCCCTTCTTCCTGAGATCAGGGTCACGGGAGTCCACCTGTAAGATGGTAGTAAAAGGTGATACACTGCAAAAGCCATTTACGCCCGGTTCACACTGGACATGGAAGCGCCGAGCGCTTCAATTCGGCACCCATGTTAATCAATGTAGTGGTTCACACCATTCATTCAAGGAAGCGGAAGTGCGGCGAAGCGGAGCGCAGACGAAATTCGCAAGCGAGGCTCGAACTGGTTCACACCAGATGCGAACAGCTCTGCGACGGTCCACAAGCGCTTCTGCTCAGCTGCAGTCTTTTTTTCACTCCCACTCGAGCTTTTTTTTAAAAATCATTTTCATCGACGTCCATCTTGACTTCAAAAAAACTCTCTGTCTCTTCTCTTTCGGTCCTTATCCATTTATTTGTCACACTCAAAACCGAACCCCCCCACCCCGCCCTGTAGCCAGCCCGCTCGGTTGCTCATTTTCGTAGGTGTGTGTGTGTGTGTGTGTGTGTGTGTGTAAATAGAAACACGCACTCAAGTGTCCATCTCAAGACCTCTTTCATAATGATCTCACTGACCGGCATCTCTAGGATCAAACACAGACGTATTTTGATCAAGTCTTCCTGTGTGTGTGTGTGTGTGTGTGTGTGTGTGTGTGTGTGTGTGTGTGCGTGTGTATTTGTTTAATCTCTCTCGCACTCTGATACAATGTACTGACAAATATAACATACAAATATGATCGAATTTGTCATTCGGTTTTTATTTTGAAATTAGTTTATTTTGAAAATTCACCGGATTTTCTCGTTTTTTTTAGTGACTTCCTGTACTATTGACGAGGATCGCTCGCAGCTCGCGCACAAAATAGAGCGGACGCCGAAACGACAAAGGCATGGCGCGAGCCGCGCGCCTGTTCGCGTCTGGTGTGAACCACCACATTGATTAACGCGGGCGCTTCCGCGTCCAGTGTGAACCGGGCGTTAGCCTCTTTGTCAGAGTTAACACATTTCTGCCATTATGTACATTGGGATGAAAGTTAAATAACATATGGATAAATATCTGTTTTTTAAGTAATGTGATACTTTTCCCAAAAATTAGTTCAGACACTTCAAATTCAGTAAGTGATGAGCTCCTGTGTCGGGTCTGATTTCTCCTCTTGACCTGATTTTGAACAGAATGGACCTGATTAGGCACAGGCCAGTATTGAAGATTAGAGCTCTGAAATGTGCTGTTTTTCCATGCATAGGATGTTGTGATTGTAACCATCACCTCGAACATTTAAAACGTGGCGTAAACCTGTGTTGGGAAAATAGATAAGCCCAGTCCTTCAGTGGGTTGACGGAATGGGCTGAAGAAACAATTGTGGTTTGGAAGCTGTGGCTTTCCTAAACCGCTATATCTTGAAGCCATGAGTGACTACTGACTCAGTACCTTCCCTCAGATTGATCTTACCAAGATGATTTGTCAACAAATGAAACCTGCACCTGTCAGTGCTAATATTTGATGTTGGCAGTCTCTCCAGGGTGAAAATGTCACGCTTGTTTGCTGGTCCCCGGTGTTTCAGCACGGAGCTGAATGTGAGGGGCAGGACCGGGACAATATTTGCCTCTAATGCTTCCGACAGGCACAAACAAGGCATTAGCTGTGATACAGTACAGGCTAATGATGAGAAATGAATTGATAATAAAGTGTTACCTCACCAGCTGCTGGTGGAGTCAGCCTCCTGGTCGCTGGAGGCTCAACCAGAATTATCAACGAAACATAAATCGTAATTAGGGAGCCAAGCATCGAGCTGAGATTTTCCAGGGCGCCGCAGCGGATTATTCATTACATGCTTGTTACTGATTTGACTGTTCTTAATGGTTATCAAGTAATTTTCATTATGGACAAATAAGTCAGTGCACCACGTTAATCCACAACTGGGGGACGGTATTGGAGTCCTGGGGCCTCATGTACAAACGAATGGTGGCGTTCATCCTAAAACCTGATGCACGTTCAAATCCAGAAAACTATGTTCGTCCAAAAAGATCCGGATGTTCAAAACGTTGTGAACGCAAGAATCTACGCATGTTTCCTCTGTACATCCCAATCATCGTGGAATTGATCGCACATGAGCCTGCACCCTGCTCTTATGTATATCTATTGGAATGAATTTTGCTGCTTGGAATTTCTTTCATTCTGCAATCGATCTCAGCATGAAAAAGAAAAAACTTCATTGACTGTAAGCTGGAAACACTTTGAAATGCAGCAGAAAACTCGGAAAAATATCTCTCCACGACAGACGGAGTTAATTAATTGGCTTCATCATATCTCAGTTCTCCGCTCTGTCAATCAATCAATCAATCAATCAACTTTTATTTGTACAGCGCTAAATTCACATCCAAGGACGTCTCAAATCACTTTGTACAATCAGAGAAAAACCAACTGGGCCCCCAGAGCAAGCAAAGTCCGACAGTGGCCAGGAAAAACTCCCCTGTGGGAAGAAACCTAGAGCAGATCCAGACTCCAGAGGGCCGTCATCTGCCTGTGAGAAGGAAACAATACAATACAAAAAATATGGAGAGAGAGAGAGAGAGAGAGAGAGAGAGATTGCCAGAGTGGCAGACAGGCCAGAGTGAGTTGCAGGGTTATCAACAGCTGTCACAATAAAGATGTAGATATATAAGAATAAAAAATTTCAAATATGTATATGAATAGATGTTTTTGCATCATATACATCAAAACATTCTAAGAATTTAAATAGGCTTAAATGTTAAGTGGTGGGGTGATACAGCTGCTGTCCATGTAGAATGTGTTTGTCTGTGTTTGGGAGGGCAAGAGTCCATAATGGCCCATGGTCCGGCGTTAAATGCAGCCCTTGTCCTGATCCTGGTGGCAAAGTTGAAGCGATGGCACCAAGACTCCCAGGATTGCACTTTCTGGCTCCCTGCGTTGTGGTCATCACCTGCTGGAGACATACAGAGACATGCAGTATCATGCAAATAATAGGTAGTTCAGGTGTAGAGGAAAAAGTGATAGAAGCTCCACCTGCACAGAGCGACAATCCCTTTAACTGGAGAGAAAGATCTCCCTCAGCGGCCTAGGCCTATAGCAGCATAACTGACTGGGTGGATAATAACTCTAAACTTTATGGAAGAGGAAGGTCTTAAGTCTACTCTCTTAAATAAACTGACCTTGTCCGCCCCCCGAACTGAGGCCAGCATGGTTCCAAAGTAAAAGAGTCCGAAAGCTAAAACTCCTACCCCCTGATCTAAGGGGTGTCTGCGGTGTCATGAGCCTCATCTTCCAAAGGAAGCCACGGTCACCCCAGGTCGATTAAACAAAAGCGTATTAGAATCGACATTATGTGCAAAATGTATTGTTGGCTTACATCATTTTACACATCACCAACATGGATTGTTACTATAAATGCCACAAAGCGCCAGCGGAAATCAAGTCACTAAACATTACACACATCTTTAATTAACTCGCTTAGGGCAACGAAACACACAACGAAATTCAGGGGCTTTTAAAAAAAAAAGAAAAAAAAAGTTCTGAATTTGTAGAACAGCCACTGTCTTATTAAAAACCTCAAACCCCAATGACAGTCGGCACATGATGTCAGTGCGCGTCCAGTTTTGATTTGTTTTTTATTTATTAACATTGTGAAGATGTTTCGAATAAAGCTAACAACGACACAAATTAATGGAATGAAATACTTATAGGTGTATATTTTTTTCTATGGTGTGATGGCGCCTTTATTGAGATAGCTCCGATTACGTTTGGAAATCATCCTCTTGCTGCAAATTGTTCTTTAATATCAGTCTAATCAACTGAATTAGTAATTCAATCTACCTGTTTGACACATGGATGATTCCTGTCTGATAGATTTTTTTTTTTTTTAAAGCTGTTCAGTACATAACGTTTATTAAACATTAACCAAAGTTTCATATGGATTGGGAATGTACATTCCCAAAGTGACATTTTTTTTGTCACTTTCATATGCGAGTCATGTACTTCTTATAAGAGGAATTTTATATGAAGTTGTATGAAATAATCCCCCCAAAAATTATGTAATTTTTATAACATATTGCAAATTTCAGAGGCTGACATTTGAGAATCCTTCTACCAGAAAAAAGATAAGGAAAACATAGTTTACATTTCCATAACATACCAATTCAAAACATATATATTTTATGATATATATTCCTATATCTTTTTATACAGATTTTCATTTGATGACATTTGATAAACTTGTATAAAACACATAAAGAAAGTATAATTCACCTGCAAAAAAGATTCACTTTGCATACAGAAAGCCTACATATAGTGGTGTTCCTTCATATATTTAAAGTATGTCTTTAAACAGACCTAGAAAAAAAAAAAAGCAAAAACATGGTGCATATGTTGACATGTACTTTCCTTATTTTATACATATATAGTTTTCACATGATTCCTATATAATTGTTTTTATTATCTTGTATGAAAAGAATGCAAAAGTGGCCACTTTCGGGAGTAAATCATACAATATAGATGAAACATAAACTTAAGGTGATGGATTTCTTTTCTTTTTTTTTTCTTTTTTTAACCCATTTTCTTATGGGTACCTTTCCTACATGAGGCCCCTACTGTATTTGAGCTGAAGGACAGAGGCAACAATTAGAAGCTGGTACTCAGTAATTTCCCTTCTTAAGCTGTAACAGTTGCATAAAACCTGCTAATCCTGTTTCCGAGTCCAGGTCGAAAACAAGGGCTTAAGAAACTTTTATTTTTTTCTGGAAATAAATGTTGCGCACTTGGAACTACGGCTCCGCAGCATGACCATCAGCAGCGCGGCTCCTGCTGCCTTCCAGCGTCACTCTGGAACTCGTTACCCGTCTGCTTTGAGACAGTCACCAATAAGCAATTATTTCCCTTATTGGAGTTGCACTGCCAGCGCTCTTGCCGCATGTTGGTGTGCATACATTTTTTTTTTTACCTGAGAAGCAAAGCTGCTGTCACTGAGGGACTACCGTGGAAGTTATGCTGTGGTTTCCTGCGGACACAGGAAGCTGTATTTGGGAGGATTATGGCCTGAAAGTTTCTTACCCGTACCCTCATCCACACACGCGCGCGCACACACACACACACACACACACACACACACACACTGCAATGACTGAGTTCATCATATGGAGCTAAACTTGCAAATGGGCAAACTGTGATAGCTACCATTTATATGGAAAAGGGAACTGCTCAGAAATTTGTAACTAATACACTTTTTCTAACGCTTAAAGGTCACCTATTA
The DNA here is from genome assembly GCF_046127955.1 of Nelusetta ayraudi. Classification (NCBI taxonomy): domain Eukaryota; kingdom Metazoa; phylum Chordata; class Actinopteri; order Tetraodontiformes; family Monacanthidae; genus Nelusetta; species Nelusetta ayraudi. The sequence goes on from NW_027466092.1 coordinate 21,721,241, forward strand.
TACTAATTTTCGGGCCTTTGTATTTGATTTCTGGTCCCTCCAGAGCAGCAACACACGATTGATTCCCTGCACTGAAAGCTTTGTAGATCTGTGTCTACCGCTCCTCATATTTCCTGCATCCCGCGAAAACGCTCTGTTTCACTTCACTCCACCCCCGGCCTTGCCGGTGTACGCCTCCCGCCCAGCCCACTCCACTGTGATTAGTCACACTCTTCGTCACTGCTGAGCCACACTTCCTCAGTTTGCGCGTGCGGGAGTTGAGAGTAAACGCAAACTTTACGAAACCGTCACAATTTAAACACTTACCGTCGTGAAGGCTTCACCCTTTAGCAGCTGTTTAGCGGCTAATCCAGCTTCGTACAGATCCAGCGTGGGCTGAGTTATGGCCGCAAGGCAGACCGAAGGTCCCTGGACGTTTTTTGTGCCTTCCGTGTCCCCGTAAATATATTTTACTTTGTGTACTGACCGTGCTTTTGTTTTGTATTTTTGCCAGACATTTTAATAGGGCTTAGAATGATTTGGTTTCATACTGTTGACTTGTATCAAAACACTGTCCTAGCAGAGAAAATATGGACGCTGAAACGATCACTTCAGTCATAGAGGCGTTTATTATTAGACAAGAATATCTGCACAACTTGAGTCCACACCAAGCACAAAGCAGGAAGAGCTCTATACAACCCATGTTACCATGCTGGCAGCGTGAACATCGCTATAAGGAGAGAAACTTGTGAGTCAAAATCGCTGCCTCTTCAGTTTCGCTGCCAGCGAACACAACACACATAACAAGCAGAGCACGGAGTTAGCGGTGGTGGCTAACAGTTCATGAACACGATTCAGCGGTTGTACGTTGTGTGGCGAGGGTAGGGGTGAACTGAACAGAATATAACTAATGATAAAATGGATTAGCAAAACAAGAGAAATGGGGACCGACAACGCCACCCTGGGAATTTCACCCAGGTATTAACTAAACTAAAAAGACACACAGGTTCGCTACCGGGTAATGGATACAGGACGTGGTTCTCAGATATTGAAAATTACAACTTTTATTAAATACAAGAGACCGTGAATAAAATCCTCTCTTTTTGAGTAAAAACAAACAAAAGCTGGAGCTGGTTGAATGGTCATGAACCAGTGTGAGGGGTGAAGCTGAAAATAACAAAAACAAAAAACCAAAGTCTAAAGTTAGACTCGTGCACAAAACAAGGAAACCACTCCCAAGACACAGCACACCAAAGGTGGAGGGTCTCCACCACCACCACCACACTGATACTGCCACCACCAGTCTCTAACAACTAAAAGAAAGAAAAAAAAACAATACAATAAAAGCGAACAATGGCAACTTATTTTGACAATCGCTCACCTTCTCACACACTAACACACGCTCTCTTTTACCCACACACACACACAACCACACGCACATGCACACACACACACACACACACTCGGCGAAGCGGCGGCGGCTAAGCAGTAGCAGCGGCGAGGCGGCGGCGAAGCAGCAGCGGCGGCGGTGAAGCAGCAGTGCCGGGACACAGTGCTCGACGGAGCAGTCGACAAAACAGTTGACAATTTTTTAATTTCCCTGACACCGAAAAAACATTTTCTTGGAGCAGCGCATTGCGACATCACTTCCGGGCAGAGCGGGGGAGGGCGGAACCAGTCCGAGAGGGTGCCTGAGCTTGGCCATGAAAGGAAATCCAGAACGCATTGACGTCAATCCGTTCCCACTCGAGTTCAACTGAGCTCTAAATTAAACAACAGTATTTAGAGCTCAGAAACTGAGCAATTATAACATTCCACAATGCCATCAATGGAAATGAACCAGCCCAGGAGGAATGTCAAACCTAAATACCGAAAAAGAAATAATAAAAAAAAAACACTGCACTTTAATATGACTGCAAATAAATGCCACTGCACTACGTTTTCATGTGAGAGGCAGCGACTGCTGGAACAATCAATATAAACTCTACAGCGATGACAGCAAATATTAAAACTGTCAACAACAAAGACTCAAATATTCCAGCCACTGACATGATTTACTGAAAGTCTGCTTTTGTTTAATTTTTATTAAGGCACTCATAATAATAAATAAAAAAAAACTGCTGGTACAAATTAATGAGTTACAGTGAGTAATTATTATTGACATGATATTAATAATATCCCCTTAATCTGCCTTAAAATTAGTCAAGTTTAGGAATGTAGGTACTCCAGAAGCAAAAAAAAATCCTGCTTACAAGTGGAAAGGGTTTATCACTTTTTTCTTCTTAACAAAAAAAAAAAAAAAAAAAAAGGAAATCAAAGCATAAACACATTTTTCTATAAGGCAAGAATCACTTAGAGGTGGAGTTGTAGGGAATACTCTCTGGCATTCATAGAAGTCGTCCAAACTGGGCCTTTTAAAATGTCTTAATCATGGGATTTTCAATCAAACAAACCGTCATGTTCCTGCTGTTGATGTTTTCCTTTTTTTGTTTTTGTAGAATTTTTTCAGCACAGTTCCATCATGTGACCATTTCATCACTGGCTTAAAAATTGCATGGATGCATTGTTCCACTTCAACACAAACTGTAGGCAATTTGAAATTCTCTTCTGTATTTTCACATTTAAAGTTTGGTGTGCAGAGTTCATAAATGTCTTTCACCAATCCCCACCCAAAGGAAATGATTATGGATTCAGAGGTGATGGCGACAGCAGACAGAAAGTGGGCGCATCTTTCACCGTTCAGGAAATGAGACCAGAGCGGCCAAACAGGTACTGTTGAGCTCAGCATAAATGAAAAATGCACTTAAGATAGGTGTGAGAAAGTGAGCGATCTCCGCCTCCCCTTCTCACTGTCTCCCCCATGAGGACGCGGCGGCGTGGCGTTGCACATGCGGGAGAGCGAGCGGAAGAGACGCTGTTTTACGAGCGCGCGCGCTCACGCACACACACACACACACACGGGGTTGATCCAACATGCTCTCAGAGTTTCCCACTTGTAAGAGGCTCAGTGGAAGTGATGAGTCTGATGAGCTTTCTTTAGAAAGCCAAAATTAAATTGAATTTTAAAAAACATAAGTAAATGTGAGTCGGCATAAAAAACACACACGGCCAGATGAAGAGTCTTAGGAGAAGAATGCTGATTTTATCTTTTAGTATGCAAATGAATTCAGAATAAGTATACAGAGCTCTGGGTCGAGTTCAAGCCTAACATCAACAAGTGCTATCAGGTCCTGAAGTCTGACTGACTCTTCGTCCCCTGGTCAGTCTATTAGATAGAGAACATCCAGTTGTTCTTGCTGGCGTGCTCAGATTACATCCTTCTCTGATTGGCTGTCTGGTCTCCTCACCCCAGCCTCACTGGATGTTGCTGCTGCCTTTGTTCCCAGATGCAGGCTGAGGTCCGAGGTTGAGATGCTTGGTAGGGAGATGCTGGATCCTCTCTCGGCCTGGTACTGCGGGTCACCTAAGGTCACTGTTTTTTACGATGGCCGCATTCCTGTGTCCTCTCTTAGGTATCATGTTACTCTGCACAAAGCTTACAAGGCATGTTATGCATACATTCCCCCTCTTATGAATGGGTTAACTTACTGGATTAAACATATTCATATCAATGATTATGTAATTATGCATATTTATATCAGTGAGTATATGATTATGCTCAAGCATCTAGATTAAAACATAATGTTACCTTCAATCCATAATAGGAGAGCTGCTGTTAACGGACGTGGCCGATAGGCATAACAACGGCTATTCAACCGGATGTGCCATCGGAGCAAGCAGGGTCGGCGTCCGTACGGAGGCAGTGAGAAGCTAGGTGAATCTCCTCGCCACCAGCTTAAACAATCACCCAAGAACTTTAGGGTAAGATCCCTGGGGTTTGGCGAGATCGGACCCTTTTAGACGGAGAGCTGGTCGAATTGCCTTCCTCTTTTGGGAGGGTGATTTTTGGGGATCTAACTATGTATATACAGTATATATATATATATGTATCTACATATATATATGTAGATACATATATATATATTACATACACTACATGTTCCTACATTAAATCTCATGCCATGTTCAAGTTACACAATCGAATCATGCCTAAACTAGCACCCAGGAAGCCCTAGGATTATTGCTTTTGGGAATTACAAAGAAAAGGCAAAAATTCCTCATCATTTGAGATTTATTGATATTTCATTGTAGAACACTGCTTTTTTACTGGGTCATATGTTTACATACACCCACTTGTCTGGCCTATTTTACAGTAAATTAGTTGAAATCAGGTTGTGCAGTCATTCATCAATCAATTCATGGAATCATCCCTTGAGTCTGGTGTTCATTCATGTTGTTTAAAACCCAAGGTGTAGAAATTATGGGGTATAAAAGCAGCTTGACTTTACACACACTGCATTTCGACTTGAGACTTGCGATGGGAAAGTCAAAAGAATACAGCCATGACATCAGGGAGCGAATTGTTGCCTTGCATAAGTCAGGCTCGTCTCTTGGGACCATTTCAAGGCAGCTTGATGTAACAACGGCATCTTTTCAGACGATTGTCAACAAATGTAAGCACCTTCAGGGAACAGCTCTAATGCCATGGCCTGGAAGGAAACGGAAATGGAAATTAACAGCTCTGGGCTGCTCTTATTTTAACTCCCTGCGGGCATTGGGCCGTGGAGAAGGAACAGAGACTGTTTTTAAAAATAATTTTAAATGTATATAGTCTGTGTCACCCTCATTCTCCAGCTTCAAAGTTTCTTTATCTGAGGTGGGTTGCTCTGATCCGGTGCTGCGCGCTGTCACAGACCACCCAAATGCAATAAGGACTTTGTGAATGACTTTTCGGATTTTCTGGCTGGAATGATGCCACAGTACGATCATGTCCTCCTTGTTGGAGATTTTAACATTCATGTGTGTTGTCCTGATAAGCCTTTAGTGAAGGACTCTTTTAACCTGGTGCAGTGTGTGACTGGTCCGACACACGAGCATGGCCATACATTAGATCTTGTTCTCTCCCATGGGTTGTCTGTGTCTAGCCTGGAGATCTGTGAAAATGCATTATTGGATCACATGCCTGTTCTGTTTGAAGTCGTCTTCTCCTCTACTGCAATTAATTCCGGTGCTCTTGCTCAGCGCTGTCGGACTTTTAACAGTTTCACTGCCACCCAATTTGCCGCTTTATTTAACCAGCTCTGCGTTCCCTCTGACTTAACGTCTTCTGGCATGGAGGAGCTCAGTTCCTGGTTTCACTCCTCCTGTCAAACCTTATAGGACTCTGTGGCTCCATTAAAGACAATGAAGCCTAAACTGAAATTTGAGCCCTGGTTAACTGAAAGAACTCGTGCAGCTAGATGGGAGTGCCGCAAAGCTGAGCGCAAGTGGAAGAAGGACAAGCTACAGGTTTTCATTCCAAATCTTAAAGGACTGTTTGTAGCGCTACCAGAAGACTGTTAAAAAGGGGGGGGGGGGGGGGGAGAATACCTATCGGATATTATTGTAGCTAATTGTCACAACTCACATGTGCTTTTTAAAGCTATTGACTCTGTCCTAATTGCCCATCAGTCTGCCGGTCTGGAAGCATCCCCTGAGTTGTGCAATAACTTCCTGCAATTTTTTTTATTGACAAAGTTTTTACCACAAGGGCTCTCTTCCCAACTCCTGCCTCTGACCCTTCTGGTCTAGTCCCTTGTCAAGCCATGTTTGAAAAGTTTCATCCTGTGACTTTGTCGCTTTTAGAAGATGTGGTTGGCCACATTAAGCCATCAGGTTCCCCGTGTGACGCTGTCCCTCCTCACTTCTTTAAGGAGGTTTTCTCTTGTTTAGGAGAATCACTTCTTGCCATTATAAACAGCAGCTTGTCCTCAAGGTGTTGTCTCCGTATGTTTTAAACATGCAGTAATGCAACCCCTACTTAAAAAAACCCAGCCTTGATAACACTGTGCTTGCTAATTTCAGGCCCATCTCCAAGCTGCCATTTATCTCTAAAATCTTAGAGAACACTGTTCATACACAGCTTAAATCATATCTGGATGAGCACAACATTCTGGAGGTCTTTCAGTCTGGTTTTAAAACCCTGTACAGCACAGAGTCAGCCTTAATAAGGGTTTCAGGACAAGATTGCCACCCGAGAGCTCCCTCCTACCTTTGACAAGCTGGTGGACCTAGCAACCCGGATCGATGAAAAGCTGAGGTTACGTGTAGCCGCATGCAAACTCAGCCAGGGTCCGGGAACCTCCTCGTCCGAAACGTTCTGCATGCCCAGACTCTTTCCAGCAGAATCCAGAGCACCTGAACCAATGCACGTCGATTGCACTCACCTGTCGCCGGAGGAGAAGCAAAGGAGATTCCAACACGTGCCTGTATTGTGGGGAACCTTGCCACTATGCCTTGTGGTGCCTAGCAAATGCCCAAGCTCACCACTAGCGGAGAGCTTACTGGTGAGCGTCACTCCAATTCTTCCTCTCCAAACTCAGGAAGGAAACATTAACTCAGGGGCTGATGGCAACTTCATTGCTGCCTCTCTTGCTGCTGACCTACATCTCTCCTCAACCCTTCTGCAGACACCCCTGTTGGCAAAGAGTCTGAATGGATTACAAATCACCAATATAACCCAGGTCACTTCCCCGGTGAGTCTACTCATTTCTGACAATCACCAAGAAACTACTGTTTTTCACATTCTCTACTCTCCTGAAGTGCCCATAGTCCTTGGACACCCCTGGCTGGTCTTGTCAGCCATGGAAGAACCCATGGAGCTTCCCGATGTTCCTCCCGAATATCTGGACCTCAAGGCTGTGTTCAGCAAGGCCAAAGCAACCTGCCTGTCACCGCACCGACCCTACGACATGTTCAGCAAAACGCCTAAACCCCAGACAAGTGCGTTGGTCTCTGTTCTTCTGACATTTTCATTTCTGTCTTTCTTGTCGACCAGGGTCAAAGAATGGGAAGCCAGACACTCTCTCCCGAAACTTTCCAGAACCTGATCATGCAGTGACAACCAGCGCCATCCTGCCCCCTCGGTGTCTTCTGGGTGCTGTAATGTGGGACATCGAGAGGATTGTCCGCGAAGCTCGGGCTGGTGAGGCAGGTCCCAGCACCTGCCCCGCTAGCCGTCTCTTCGTTCCTCAGTCTGTCCGCTCCCAGGTCCTACAGTGGGATCACTCCTACAAGCTGGTGTGTCAGCCCGGAGTTAGACGCACTACTGCCCTGGTCAGTCAACGCTTCTGGTGGTCTGCTAAGGACATCATGTTCAGTCTGTGCCCAGAATAAACCCTCCGACCAGCCTCCGGCAGGTCAAAATCATTCAATAGACCTCTGAACAATTCAAAAGTCTCCAAAGATGTGCTTAAAAGTGAACTTCAGCAAGACACACAATGTGTTTTACAGGATTTGGAGTTGGTGCGCTGCTAAAGAGTTACCTCTTTGTTCAGAAGGTCAGGCAATGTGAAAAACCATAGAAAACAACAAACACTGGGTAGCAAGTAGGCGAATGCTACCTGTTGTGACCAGTGACGTAGTCCTGGACTCTTGTTAATCATGGCTGCTGCATAGTAGTTTTAACGTGGCAGTCAGTGGAGTAGTGGCTAAAATGTTCCATTAATTGGAACACACATTTTTTTTTTTGAATTATTATTATTCTCAAAAACAAACGTGGGTACCTGGTACCGAAGTTACCGGAGGGAGCCTAGACAACGTTCCAAGGACAACTCAATTATGTGGCATTTCTCGTCAAATACGCTACAAAAACGGGACAGTGCGTGTAGTTCACGACTTCGAAGAAATAATTTACTCACAGGCAGTGGCGAGGGCAACATACAAAATAACTTCCTGGTTGTAACATCTGCTGTAGCTAGAACAACTACAGATGTGAGTAAACAAAGGTTGCCAGTTAACATAGTAGTGAGTTGATCTGAAACACCAGCAAGTGCTCCGCTGTGGTGCGCACATTTATCCACGGAAGTCCAAGTTCCAAGTCGGAGGAACATCTGTCAGATGCATCCATGGGTCTGAGTCTTCTCCAGCGTCAAATGTCCACAGCGCCCCCTATCGTATCATAACACAATAGCCACCACGGAGGTGAAGAGCTGCTGACGTCACTCTCCTGCGCCGCTTACTTTGCGATTTAATTTTCGAATTATAGTGAAGTTAAATCCTCCCTGAAGAATCACAGTAAGGTTTCTGATAAAGACTTTATACTTCTCAGCTGCTGCACGTAACCACACGTCACTGGCATAGCAAAAGACAGCCCCCAAAACATCCGGGGTAACAAGTGTACGCTCAACGTCAACCCAAGTTCCCAAGACAGACCGTTGCTGCCCTCTGGAAGCTTACCTGGGTGCATGTATGTACAGTTGTCAATATAATATATCACAGGTAACTCTTTTGCAGGGCAGACCACAGAAATGGACAAGCAATGTCCATTGTTTTCTTTTTGATTGTGTCATAAAATGGACATGATGAATAAGAACATTAAATGGAGATTGGATTAATTATTAATACTTTTATTTATGAGTCAGAAAATGCAGCCATATTCCTGAAATGAAAAAGCATTTCTGCTAATGCATTTTAACTTATATTATGGTAACTAATTGGCCCTGCGATTAACTGGCGACTTGTCCAGCGTGTACCCTGCCTTCGCCCTATGACAGCTGGGATAGGCTCCAGCAGACCCCTGTGACCCTGAATAGGAATAAGTGGGTAAAGAAGATGAATGAATGAATGTAACTAATTGCTTCCATACCTGTGTAGTTATGTCAGCGTATCTAAAATAGCTGGACAAACAGTTACTTGACTGGATAAGGCATTTAAGAACAAAAGTTCTTGTGTGCAGGTAAACTCTAAAAAGTCCAGGTCCAGAGGTATCCGTCCCAGAATATGCTCCAATCTAGAGCAAAGTCCTTCTAAGATGATTTCGTGATTTTCCTTGGAGAAAACAGAACAGAACAGAACAAAACAAAATACAGAATTAAAAAATTGAAAAGCAAATTCATGATTGTAACAGGTGATTTTCGAAAAGTACAATTTCTAATAGCAACAGCTTCAGATACCATAATAATTAAAAATCTGATGACTGCATTAAAATGCGCAATAACTCCTGTTAAACAACAACCTTAAATTTATGGCGCACTCCGAGCATTTGGAGCGGGTCGTGAGCTCGATTGCAGCCACACCAAGATACGCACCAGCAGGTCCTACAACTATATATTCCATTTTAGTAAGGAATATGGAAAAATATATAAAGATAGTCAAGTCAAAGCGGAGCTGATGAATGCAGCTTCTGGGTGGTGAACAGTTTATTGCTGTTTGACAACAGCTGCCATCACTAACTGAATTACAGTAACCACCAGTCAACACTGTCACAGTTTTGATGTAGCTAACTGCTAATCGCTAGTTACTAACGAACACCACATGCTTAAAAGTTCAATGTTGATATTATTCAGCAAATATGGGTAATGTGACACATGTTGAGTAATATTCATTGCTCATATAACACAAATGGCAAATAGAGTAAACACACTCACCGAAGCACCATGACTTGGGTTGGTGGACATGGTCGCCCCCGGTGTAGGTACAAAATCTGCCCGGCCTATGAAATCTGTCCAGGGTCCGCCATTGCAGCTACTAGCGTAGCTTGAATCGGTGTCACGTGACCAATGGATCGTAACTTGATTGCCTGGATGTCAAACAAATTGTGCCATGGCTTGATTGCTTCTCCTTGGTTCCCCGGATGTCGCAGCCGACAATTTTTTTAAGCTGATTTTTTTTTTCACTGATTTTTTGAAGATGTTGAATTTTTTGAGCTGAATATATGTATATATATTTATATGTATATATATATATATATATATATATATATATATATATATATATATATATATATATATATATATGTATATATATATATACATATATATATATATATATATATATACATATATATATATGTATATATATATACATATATATATATGTATATATATATATATATATATATATATATGTATATATATATAAATGCATATATGTATATATATATATATATATGTATACATATACACATATATATATATACATATACATATATATATATGTATAGATATATATATATATATTTTTTTTTTTTTTTTTTTTACAGATTTTAATAAACTGAATATTTAGAGATATCAAATTTTTTGACACTAAATTTATTCCAACATTGAAAGCGATTCATATGCATTACACAATTCAGTGCTACAAATTTGATGGTTTGAAAATTCAAAGTCTGGTTTTGATGTGGGAAAAATTCAGATTCAGAACCAGATGGCACTGAATGTCTTCCATAGAATGGTGGGAAAAACAAGTTGTGACAAAATCAAATTTGATTCAAATTGCATTTTCCCCCTGAGGATGAGACACTGGAACCTTTTTTTTCTTTCCCTTGAATGGACGAATGAGCTGACACTGATTTCATTTGTCTAAGTAGATAAATCATACATAGTGAATGTGTCTCTCACTGCGTGGCACTGCTCAGGCCTGATTTGATTTGTTGCTTTGTGGTGGAGCAAGAGGCTGCGCTTAAAACTAGGAGATTCTGAAGGTTACACTGTTTTAGCATTTTAATTATGGACACCTGGCTTCTGTCGTTTCTCTCCATCCATCGATCACACCAGCAGAACTTGGTGCCCGTACTTCTGATGCCTTTGACTCTCTTACGTTTTCACATTTGCATTTTCTTTGGTCTTGGATTGTGGTGGAGCAGCCTCACTCGAACTCGTCTCGGGAAAACAGCAGATTTAACCCTCTGTTTCAGTGCACTCTTTCTGAAAAGTGCCACAAACAGAAGTAAAGGATGAACTTTTTGTTTTTCTTTTTGCATCATTCTTGTGACTTTCTGTGTTGAATGAATTATCTTTTTTTAATTGCAGTACTTGCTGCAGGTGCAAATATGTACCATTTCAAAATAATAGCTGCGTAGTTGAGGCGGAGCTGGAGAGGCTGAAATGCACATCCGTGCACCCTCAATTGTGCGGGAGCGCCGCGGCAACACTCATGATGCTCTCTGCCATTTGGCTGCAGGGAGGGTTGATGCCGTGTCTGACAAGAGGACAGAAGCCATCAAATTGTAAAAAATAAATAAATAAAAATAATCAAAAAAAAAAGTGCAGCAATGAAAGACAAACCATTTGTGCCCACGGCTGAACACTGAAAGCTATATTTTACAGCTGCTATTCTAGCAAATTGCCTTTGTGCATCTGGGTGGCTTTTTAAATAATACAATCTGTTAAAAGCTCTCTGGAAAAAAAAGACTGTGCTTGCCACAGCGTGGGTAGCTGGAATGGAACTGAGCGTGTTCTTGTTTTTTTTTTCCTTTTTAGGAGCGAGGGTAATAATTTATGCACCATTGAAATGTGGCCACTTTGTGTTTTTTTTCTTTGCCAATTCGGATTCGACGGGGTTCAACATGTGCACCATCTGTTTGTAGCATGGTTCAAAGACTCTTTGGTCTGGTGTGTTTAATAACAGTCATTCATGTGGGTCCCGCGGCCGGCTTTTCCATAAGAATATTATGATATGATGGTGTGAAAATGTGGCCTTTTTTTTTCTTTCTTCATTGTACCTCTTGAACCTGGTCACTCAAAGCACACATTACCGGGGTGGGGGTGGGGGAGAGATGGGGGTTGTTGCAGCATAGACGCTGAGAGCAGCATCCACTCGTCCTTGCTCACCTCTGCCTTCTCCTCTGATGTAATTAGAAGGTATAAGTGGCAATTGTTAGCATGGTCACTCATTCATCGGGGAGGCGCAGGCTCGTTGACCCCCACCACTGTCACCGACGCTCGCTGCAGCGATCCCTTATTGGAAAAAGGTGCAGTTCACCCTGCACACAATGAATGACAAAATGATGGATCAGTTCTCCCGTATTGGCTTGTTGATCCATACTCACCCTTACCTTCTGCCCTGCCACAGAGTGGATATTGGCATTTGCCATTCAGCCACCTGCGCACGCCCGAGTCCCATAACTGCTGATTAGTCAGATGAGTCAAAGCTGTTCAGAATAATTAATGTGTAACATCAGACTCTTTCCTCTGCAGGGGTTCAAATGCCGGCGAGGTGAGCTTGGCTCTAACAGCGGGGCCGCCGCACCATAAGGGAGGGAGGGGCAAGGGAGCCTGGGGCATAAAGTCCCATCAGTGTTGGCGTTAGCCCCGGGTAATCAGCTGAGCTAACGGGGCTAAGGGAGGGATTTGTCTGACAGGGTAGCTGGCGTTTTAATGGTCTTTTAATTTGTTTGTTAATTGCTCATTGAGTCAATGGGGCATTATGAGGAGCAGGGCTGATGTGCATGCACGTGTGAGTGGCTCTCAAGTGTTAGCTAAATTGTTTGCCGGATTATTTAAGTGGCCTGTTTGGGTCAGCTCGTATGTATGGTCCAGGTTGCAGTGGCTTTTTTCATTCTCTGAGGATGGGAACTGGATATACATATATATGTATATATATATATATATATATATATATATATATATATATATATATATATATATATACATATATATATATATATAAATATATATATATGTATATATATATATATATATATATATATATATATATATATAGAGAGAGAGAGAGAGAGAGAGAGAGAGAGAGAGAGAGAGAAAGAGAGAGACAAAGATATTCGACTGATCTTTGTCTCATGAGGATGTTATGAAACTTAACACCAGAGTTTTTCCTCCTGTCTAGATCAATAAAGGTTAACAGTGCTGACTGTTTGGATGATTACAAAAAGCTAATTTAAAAAAATAAATGAATAAAAAAATCCTTTAATAACAGAGGGTCTTGGCGGGGGGAACAAATAACTCAACATAATAAAACCTTGACTCCACTCATATAGTGGAGCGCTGCATCCAAACACCTTGCTGAATGACTCGCAGGTATGTTCTGATTGGGAGTTCCATTTTTCATTTTGAAATGATGAAATATTTAGGGCGCAGACAGATGGCTGCGTGATGTGCATGACCGTCGGGGCGCACTGTGTGCCCGGCTACTGCCGTATCCGCTACATGCACTCAGGCAGGGATATTAAAAGACCTAATTACTCAATTAATGGTGAGGAAAATGCGGCTGTTTTCCAAGAATTGGTGGGGGGAGGAAGGAGGATGGCGGTGCAAATAAGAACGGAAGTTTGGATTTTAATTTCGAGATTGACTTTGTTTGCACGGGGACACATCAGGAAAAATGAGGCGGCCTTAAAGGGCAGTTAGACCCCCACCTTTGGGTGCCGCCCCCCACTAATGGGGGAATAATGGTGGACTCGGTGGACTCCATCCTCAACCTGCTCCTTTGTTTCCACTTTGTCACAGAGAGAAGAGAACCCAAGAGCATTCTCCCTCATTAGTTGTGTCATCCTCCCTCAGCCAGATGTTATGGATTTATGGGCCGAGAGAACACTCACGTCCAAACTAGAAGCTCTAATGTGCAGATTCACTTCATTATCGATTGTTCCTCTTTAACTGCACCCAAAGCGTTCAAAGTGAGCAATGAGAGAGGGATTACCGTCAGCAGGTTGGAATAAAACTTTTATAGCAGCCGTCCCCCTGACAACCTAAACTCCTTAATGCTCTGAGCTGATTTGAAAGTAAGATTTGGGGAATTAACATTTCAGGACACTCCATGAAGCGGACGGAAACTGGAGGTTTTGGCTATGATCTCATATCAGACTAAAAAAATGCAGTGTGCAACTGGATTTCCAGGTTAGAAGTGTTATTAATTCTGCCTCCAATTTTTTTTTTTTTTTAAGTCACCTATCTACCTACCTATATTTTCAGGCTTTTGTATTTGATGTCTGGCCCCTCCAGATTTAATTTTTTTAAGGCACAAAAAAAAATCCAAACCTATCTGCCCCTTAGTGAAAAAGTAATTGGCCCCTGAACCTAATAACTGGTTGTGCCACTGTTGGCAGCAATAATTGAAATCAGGCGTTTGCGATAATTTGTGATGAGTCTTTTACATCGCTGTGGAGGAATTTTGGCCCAGTCTTCTTTGCAGAATGTCTTCAACTCCACCATATTGGAGGGTTTTCTAGCATCAACTGCCCGGTTAAGGTCACACCACAGCATCTCAATTGGATTTAAATCCGTACTTTGACTTGGCCACTCCAAAACCTTAATTTTGTTTTTTTTTAGCCATTCAGAGGTGGACTTGCTGGTGTGTTTCGGACCATTGTCCTGCTACATGATCCAAGAGCGCTTGAGTTTGAGGGCACAAACTGATGGCCGGACGTTCTCCTTCAGGATTTTCTGGTAGACAGCAGAATTCATTGTTCCATCAATCACAGCAAGTTGTCCTGGTTCTGAGGAAGCAAAGCAGCCCCAGACCATCACACTGCCACCACCATGCTTCACTGTTGGCATAATGTTCTTTTTATCAACGGGCCGCACACCTTCCAAAAAGTTCAATTTTGACTCCTCAGTCCACAGAATGTTTTTCCAAAAGTCTTGAGGATCATCAAGATGTTTTTTGGCAAATGTGAGACCAGCATTTGGTCTTTTTTGACAGCAGTGGTTTTCGCCTGGGATCTCCCATGGATGCCTTTTTTGGCCAGTGTCTTTCTTATGGTAGAGTCGTGAACACTGACCTGAACTGAGGCCAGCGAGGCCTGCAGTTCTTTGGATGTTGCTCTAGGTTCTTTTGTCATCTCCTGGATGAGTCGTCGTTGCACTCTTGGAGTGATTTTAGTTGGTCGACCACTCCTAGGAATGTTTGCCACTGTTCCCAGTTTTCTCCATTTGTGGATAATGGCTCTGACACTGGTTCGCTGGAGCCCTAGAGCCTTGGAAATGGCTTTGTAACCTTTTCCAAACTGATAGCTTTCAATCTCTTTTTTTTCTATTTTTTTCTTGAATTTCTTTGGATCGTGGCATGACGCGTTTGTTTCTTGAGATCTTGTAGCCTGCTTCACTTTGTCTGACAGATTCCATTTAAGTGATTTCTTGATTCAACAAATGTGGTGGTCATCAGGTTTGGGTGTGACCTGTGAAATTGAACTCAGCTTTACTTTTTCACATAGAGCCAGATAGGTTTGTAATTTTTTGCCCGCTTGGTGAATTAAATTATCATTTAAAAATTGCATTTTATATTTCCTTGGGTTTGTCTCTGTATGATATTAAAATTGGTTTGATGAACTGAAACCTTTGTATGTGATGAATATGCAAAGAACACAGAAATCAGGAAGGGGGCAAATACGTTTTCATGGCACTGTACATCTTCATGTTTATACTGATATACCTTATATACTTATGTGTGTCTTTCTGTATTTCTATATTTAAATTAGTTATTTTTATTTGTCTACATCTCTATTGTGAAAGCTTTGTTGTTAACCCTGCAACTGGCAGCTTTCATTTCTCTCTCTCTCTCTCTCTCTCTCTCTCTCTCTCTCTCTCTCTCTCCCTCACTCTCTCTCTCTCTACATTTTTTTGTATTTCCTTCTCATCCCTTGTGGTCATAAGCACATGACGGCCCCTTAAGAGTCTGGGTCGGCTCTAGGTTTCTTTCCACAGGGGAGTTTTTCCTGGCCACTGTCACGCCTTGCTTGCTCTGGGGGCCCAGTTGGTCTTTTCTCTGAATGTACAAAGCACTTTGAGACACCTTTGGATGCGATTTAGCGCTGTACAAATAAAAGCTGATTGAAGTTTATTGATTGATTGATTTGTAGGACAACAATCATACAGTGTCACTCCAACGTCTAGCTGTGTAAACATACTCGACAATAGGTCAGAGAAAAACCAAACCACCTACAACCATCTTGGTGCAGATGAAGCTGTGTTCAATTGCAGCACAACCAGTATTTCTTCCTTGTAGTTTACTTGAAATGTGTCTGGATTGCTCAGCACAATTTTCCTCACAGTTTTATTTGACAATGTTTGTCAAGTACAGCAAACACAACGCCAGAGGAAAATAAAAGAAACCCCTTAATTGTTATCTGCACCTCTTTGGCAGGCAAACTTTTTTAGAATCAAAGCTGACAAAAGTGGTGGGTTTGTCGGGAAAAAAACATGTTTTTTTTCCACTCCCTTTGCTCTAGGCAGACAATTATTAATCATTTCTTGAGCAGTGTGAAGGTCCATTCATGAGAAACGGTTAGGCTCCGTGCTGCCGACTTTATAGGAGACATTAATCATGTTTTGATTGGTAAAAGACTGCTGACTTGAAGTTGTCAAAGAAAGCCCCACTGGATAATTTCCCCCTCTTTTCCCATTTTCTATTAGGCAGTTTATTCTATTAAGCTCACTTATGCTGACTGCAGACAAATTCAGCAACAAATCGCCGGATGCAAATTTGAAAGGTGACCTCAGGTGGTTGAATAATAACGTGGAAGTTGGCAAGTTTCTTATCACATGTTTTTATTTTTATTTATTAATTAATTTATTTATTTTTTCACTTGCAAGTCGTGGCCTGCAGAATTTTAACAGAGAATCGTAGACAATACATTTGTCTAGTCTGGGCTTCAGTCCTTCAAAATAATTGCATGTGATTCCTTCGATGTACTGACATATTGGCAGCCCACTGACCCCACTACCATTCCCCAATTAGAAGTTGGTCTGAGTGGCAATTGTACCCCAGTTTGGATTCTAGCAAAAAAAAAAAAAAGAATGAGGGCAACTGTTTCTGAGCTACGATGAATACCACATTGCAAATGAAAACATACATAGTAAGTAGCTCTCTTGATTTAACGGTGTTTTAATTCTGGATAATTTTCCAGCTCTGTTTGTGTCAGAAAAGCATAAAAAGGAAAAAGATTAAAGGCTTCCTGCAGCGATTATAATCACACTAATGGCAGGATGTTAGCAGTTGCATCTTAGGTTGAAAGTTTGTGTCACGGTAATAAATCCTAATTCATCCTTGCGGGCCCATCTATATTCATTACTAATTGACTGGTTCGTAGCTCAAAGGCACATGAGCGTCTCGCTTTGAGGCGGCGTTAGATTGGTTTCTGCAGGATCAACTTTCAGCTGTGTTGCCGGCTGCAGGGGCAGGAAGATGAAAAAAAAAAGTGCTACATCGCAAACAACATGTGCATTAATGTATGAAGTCCTTCCAGCGGTGTCTTTGTGCCGCTACGAGGAGCCTCTCTCGGTGACACACTTATTAGCTTGCAATAGCTCCGATGGAAATTCCGAGCTGAGCAGCGGGACTCCATTACTTACCACAAACAGACTTCGCCCCTTCTCCTCTCTGGACCACCCTGGGAAGACAGAAATGTCATTTCAAGAGCATGTGTCAGACGGCCAAAGTGGATCACATGACCAGTGCTTACTGGGGAATAGATTAGCCGCTGTCACATTAGGATGTAAAGGTAGTTAGTACAAGTCTTGAAAACACGGACATCACCTTCCTCCATCTAGAGCCACAAACTATCCATACATTCTGCCTGACCTTGTTGACTGACGAGCACAACCTTTATTTTGAATCTTCATTTCTGAATTTTGGATTCTTGAAGATTTAGACAGTCAAAGCAGAACCTGACCAATCAGCATCCTTTGACGAGAAAGGTGGTTCTGTAGCTTCCTTCCTTTTCCTTCTTCTTCTTCTTCTTCTTCTTCTTCTTCTTCTTCTTCTTTCCTTCTTCTTGTTCTTTTGAGCGTAATTTCTATTTTATTTTTGGACATAAAATGTGGTGGTATAAATCTTGAAAGGTGGCTGCCACAGCCTATCAACTGCCTCCAAAAACAGAATACTTCCGCTACATTGTAAACAATGGTGGCCAAAGTGTGGATGTTGCAGTTTGATCATAACTGGACAACATTTCCTCATTGGAAGAAAGCAAATAACAACACAGGTTGTTTTTCACTACTGTTGACTGACTTTAGACAGAGATTAGTGAAACATTGTCAAGCAATGCCACCTCCAGGGTGCTCTTCTGTACATGGATTTGTGAAATGAATCTCATGTATCCGTGGAACATTGCATCTGGCATGTAAGCTTAGGCAAACGTATCTTTGCGAAACGCCTAGTGAACCAGGAGTAGATTTGCGTGTTGACAAAGGGTACAGTAATGCAGCATCCCTGCTTGTCGCTTGTTCTGGAACGCTCTTATTCTTCTTAGGCCAAATTGCTTAGGAGCGGTAAAGCCAGACAGCTGTGCAATTACACCTCAACACAAAGCTAAGCCAATCTACTATAGACTGTAATGGCTCGCACAGATATGTGCCGTTTCTGTGTGAACAGAGCCCACACACTGGATTGTCAACATAATGTCACACTCACGTCACATCACAGGTTTTAGCGGCTCTCCACCTCTCCTCTTCTCGCTCTCTTTGCCGCTTGTTGCTCAACAATGAAAGCGAGATGATGACAGCGGAATGCGGCCCTGTATTAATCTCTTGCCTTCTTCTGCCATCTCAGCAGATTTTTTATCTTTATTTTCTTTCAGCAGGAAGTGATCTGACTCTTGGTCCCCCTGGACAATCAAGTAGTCAAAGAGATGGACTTCAGGAGGAAGGGAACAACTCCTGAGGGGAACAACTCCGAGGCTCCTGCGCATCCTGGACAATGATGTGGAGTTGGTTGAGGAGTAAAAGTACCTGGGTGTGACTATCGACAACCAACTGAACTGAAAGGCCAACAGCACAGCTGTGTACAAGAAGAGTTGCAGCAGACTCTGAACTGGGATCCTTCAATGTGTTCAGCAATTCTGGACATTTTTTTCCCCTAGGACTCAATGGCAAAAATACACTAATGGTTTAGAAAATCTTGCTTTTCCCTGCCTCTGCACAATTTTACTGTCTTTTGCACATCTGCTTTGGTTGTTTCTTGTACATAGATTGATTTGAGTGTTTTTGTAACTACTGTATAATTTTTTTTTTTTTTACTTAAGTGCTACAAAAGTGTAATTTCCCAATTTGGGACCAATAAAGTCTATCTATCTATCTATCTATCTATCTATCTATCTATCTATCTATCTATCTATCTATCCACAGTCTTAGATATTAAAAACATCATTAGTTATTCCATGAAGGAACAAGTAAGACTGTTGGAGTTTTCATAATGCATTTTTTTTTTTTTTAATATTTATTAGTTAATACTAGTTTATAAATACTGTAACATTAATATAATGATAAATAGGAGCTTACACTCATTTGGTGTTTCTTATATTTTTGTTCACTTCCAACTGGAGTGAAGCTCATAGTTTTTTTGTATATCTTATTTTACTTTTTATTTTGCTCCATATGCAGGCAACGATTGCCCTGCAGGCAAACATAAAGCTGAAGTTATGTTCCACAAGTTTGCCTACTGCTGTCGTAGTAGATAGGGAGCTCTTCAAGGAGAAAGATTCAAACATAAGGTCTCATGAGAAGTGCACAAAGGGTCAAAATGACATGTGAAGAAGCTCTTCACAGATAGCTAAGCCCAAAACCTATACATTCACGATAGTTTGTTTCTGCACAAGATATATATGTTTTCAGTGCCTGACATAGCCTATTTTCAATCGTTCCACAATGTTGCATGGCACATAGCCTCACATTGATTCTTTCAAATTACAGATGGACAAGATGGAACCGGAGAATAGCTGACCAGGGGGACGCAATGATAAGATGGTGTGGAAACTGTGACAGGTGAGTTGTGGAAACTGAAGGTGAGAGTCGCGGTGCACCGCGCTCCTGACGCATGGCTCACGCCACACGTTCCCCCAAACACGGCAGGACAAACATACAGACCACCATGCAAATATGATTACAATGATAACCATAAAATCAGAATTCTACAACCCTGCGTGTGTGCAGCTGTGTGTGTGTGTGTGTGTGTGTGTATGTGAGACAGTCTTGCTTTCCCGGTTCTTCCACATGGCCGACACCATGTCGTAGCGTCCTCCTGGGGAGATGGTGAGAAGGGGAGGGAGTGTTCACTCACCTTCTCACGGTAAGTCAGTAACAGTTAGCAGGAATACGTTGTAAGAATAATTTGTGCATTTGTCAACTATTTTTTCTATTCTTCTGGAAATATATTGTAAATGACTCACATGTTTATAAAAATGCCTTTAAAAACATATTATTTTTATTTGTATCCTTTTTTTCTCTCTTGCATTTAACTGTTGCTACAATTAAACCAATTTCCCCAGTGTGGTTCAAGACTAAGGAGGCTAATACGAGATCAATGAGGAGTTGTACTGGAGGAGGTTCCGTGAACCGGACGTCAGGCCTGGAGAGACACCTCGGGAACTGTACACCCGCCTCAAAGATCTCTTCCACAAGTGGATCCCACCAACGACAAAGACGCCTGATACCTGACATCAGGGTCTGGGTGAAGGAGCATGATCCCCAGGATGGACAGCGATCAGCAGGGCTGGTGGAGAACGTTATGGCAGCTCGGCGTGGACACAAGACCTTCCAGATGGAGGCGCAGCCAAGACCCTCAGACCTCCAGGTAGGTCTGAGGGTTTTGGTTATGGGAGTGGTTTGAAGGTTAGTGAGCCCAGTAGATTGCCTGCCCGAACAACGTTCCAACCAGCTAGGCCCAGAGACACCCCAGAGCAGAAATCCAGTGGTACAGTGGTCTGCTACTACTGCCATCAGGAGGGCCACATTAACCCTGAGTGTCCCAACAGAAAGCCCAAACACTCGAGCCATTGCTGTGTCCCATGACCAGAAGAGGGAGATACAGGCTTAGTAGGGAGGCTACAGACTGTGTGATGGCCCTGCCTCAATCTAACCTGTTGTGGCTCTCAGCTGTTTTCTGCCCTCTCAACTTGTCCAAGGACTCCATAGACGGAGTGGCGATGAAATCTTCCACGGCAGACATATTGGGTACAAGAACTTGACAACCAACTGCAACCGGACCCAACAGACCCCACATTTACCCTTTCGCACAAGGAGGAACGATCCTCAACCCGGTTCAGAGTTTCCCCGCTACCTACAGACCAGTGCGACTACCTAAGCTCCCCTCTAGTCTTCATGCAGCTACTTGCGGTGGGTATTTATGCAATGGCTACCGCTGGTATTGGAGAGCTGATGCTACCCTCCCGAAACCACGGCCATGTTCCCAAGCAACACTTTATCCACTTTCGCCACAACACTACCCCCCCAGTCCGCTCAACGAAAGTCAAAAGACAACGTCACTACAGCCTACAAGGGAAAACTCCTTACTGCTTCGCACAGGTTACGCACAGGGCACCACGATGTGTCATCGGACCAGCTGCTAACAGCACAAACAAAGGACAAACCCGCTCATGTCGTCACACCTTCCAGCTGTGTCTGAGAGCTTTGGAGCGTCACCGAAGGTCTCGTCTACTTACGTCAGCACACGCGCTATGGCCAAGTTAAATTCTGACCCGTCAACTCATGGTAGTGGTGTTGATGTGAGTTTGGGGATGCTCTCTCTGTCTGAACTCCCTCTGTTGCTCTTTCAAAGTGAAGTAGTGCAGGAGCAGTGTAATGACCCCAATTTGAAGGAATTAATTGTCTTACCTGCCCCAGAGATCGCTAGTGCTGCAAATGGCTACTTCTTGTTCAATGAGTTGCTGTTCAGAAAGTGGGTGCCTGTGGGTGAGGACACTGTGAAAGGTGACGTTTTTCAGCTGGTTGTCCCAGATAAGATTTGTCCCCTTGTGTTGAGAGTGGACATTTTGGGGTGTGGAAAACATACCTGGACATCCTTAAACATTTTTTTGGCCGCGTGTCAAACGTGATGTATCTGCCTACATTAAAACTTGTCATGTTTGCCAGCTCACAGGAAAGCCGAGCCAGAGTCTGAAGCCAGAGTCTGAAGCCTGCGCCGCTGCAGCCGATCTCAGCTGACAATGAACTGTTTTCGCACCTCATCGTGGACTGTGTGGGTCCGTTGCCGTGCTCGAAGTCAGGCTGTAAGTATTTGCTTACAGTCATGTGCCAAACCACTAGATATCCGGCAGCATATCCCCTGTGGACCATAACGACTAAGGCGGTAGTTAAGGCACCGACTCAGTTTATTTTGATATTTGCGATTCCTAAAGTCGTCCAAAGTGACCAAGGGTCCAACTTTTCATTGGCTATGTTCGGATTAGTTTTAAAACTGTTGAGCATCAAGCAAAGCCAATCATCGGCTTATCATGCACTAAGTCAGGGGGCCTTAGAATGATTCCTTCAGACTCTCAAGTCTCTTTTACATCCATATTGTACCAATTAGATCGAGACTGGGAGGAAGGGCTTCCGTGGGTGTTGTTGGCTGCGCGGGAGGCTGTCAAGAAAGTACGGGCTTTAGCCCAAAAAAGTTGGTGTTTGGACATGCCGTGCGCAGTCCTTTGGCCGTACTGAAAGGGGACTGTGCTGACACTAAACCACCGAGCAACCTGGTTGACTATGAAAGCGGATTCCGACATTGTTTGTTTGTGGCAGGTTGTATGGCACTGGAGAAGCTGAGTGTGTCACAGACCAAAATGAAGCGGCTGTATGACCACAGAGCACCACGAATACAGTCTGGCAGATCATGTCCTGCTGCTCATGCCCATTGTTGGTTGTTGGAAGCAGTAAAACGCGAGCCGTTGGAAAAGAACACCAGAATTTATTCTTTGACGCTTGCTGCGTCCCTCCTGCGTCACTTGTAGCAGGTGGGATCGTTCCGACAGGAAATCAATAGTGTAAAAACACGGTGGATCCGGTTGATTTTCATCATAACACACAATGTGCTGGATTTTGTATTTATATGTGCTGTACTTTACTGTGAAACATCAACGTGACGCATCGGCTTCAACGCTGTTCAGGTCGGCCGTCAAACAAAAACAGATTTCACTTTGAATCTCAAACTATGATGAACAACATGCATCTATACTTTAAATACCTGCATTTTGTATGATGCCAGCAGTTCGCGTTATTATTTTTTTTCTTTTTTACACACATCGATACTTCGAGACACTGTCCCAACAGTGTCTGGAAGTATCAATGTTTTGTTTCATTGTTGTTTTCTTTAAAAACACGCGAAAACTACCTGGGTTGTCGCGCGATCTTGCAATCCTCTGCTCGTAAAACGCGTCCTGTGTGGGAGGGTGAGCAGAGCGTGAGCAGAGCGTCAACGCGGTCGCTCTATCGCGTAGATGAAGTGAGACAGTGTTCAGGAGTCCGGCGGTGCTGTAGAATCAAGCACTGATGGAACGTAATCGAACACCTTCCGAACCGTTGTAGAGAACCTCCGGTGGATTTCAACTCGCGTTGGTAACATATTTCTAGCGGTATCATTCTGTTTTTTATTTGTTACAAACAAGTTTTAGAGTTACTGTGAACGCAGTTAATCAAGTCTGACGGACTTATCTCTGATTCTTTTGTTTCGCTTAATGCGCCTTATAATGCGGTGAGCCTTATAATGCGGTGCGCCTTATAGTGCGGAAAATACGGTACTTGGTTTCGATGCCAAGGCGGAGAAAAGCTAAACACCTTTTTCACATCAACCTTCTGAAGCCTTACTACAGTCGTGGGGAGGATGCAGCCTCTGGACAGGGTTCAGGGAACGGGGAGCGACCAGTCCTTGCGGTGACTTCGGAGGGGGTGACGCACAAGGGCGATGGAGTGCTGGAGCTGGATGCGAGTTTACTGTGTGGACAGTAGAGAAATACAGAATCTCTCCGTATTTTGGACAGTTGGTTGGCTCATCTGCCGGAGTTGAAACGCTGTGAACTATCTGAGTTTCTGCAGAAATATCCTTGCCTGTTCAGTGACGTTTCATCACAAACCATCTGGATTGAACACGATATTGATGTGGAGGACGCGTCACCAATTAAGCAGCAGTTTTACCGAATGGCGCCTGGTAAATGTTAGTGTTTGGAGGTTGAAGTCGTGTATACAACATTGCTGTGCCATCTTCATCCAGTTGGGCTTCTCCGTGTATTCTGGTGCCGAAGCAGGATGGCACACCTCGCTTCTGCACCGGATGAGAGCGGACGAACCTGGGGCAGGCCCAGGCGCAACAGAAGGCCTGTTTCGACAAGGCAGCCCAACTGAGGAGCCTTCAACCAGGTCAGAAAGTTTTGTTTCTCCTGCCAACCGCTGAGAACAAGTTGCCTGCCAGGTGGCAGGGGCCCTACGAGGTGGTGCGGGAAATGGGTCCAGCCACCTACGTGATCAACTTTCCTGGGAGGAGAAAACCCTGACAGACCTTCCCTGTCAATCTTCTGAAAGAGTGGCCTGAGAGGCCGCCAGATTGCAACACAGGGTGCAGGCTTTGGCAGAGGAAGTGGAGAGCCATGGTCAGCCAAACATATCCATGGTGGATAGATGCTGCAGTTTTTCCACGTCGGAGATTCAAAGTAAGCTGCTTGTTGTTTTATTGCGTGATCTTGTGATTTTGCGTGAATACGGCTGGAACACCAACAAAGCACCCCACAGATCTCAGTTGAGTAATGAACACCTCGGATCTTTTCTGAGACTTGCCACAACAAAACTAAAACCAGTCTTTGATGCACTGGCAAAAAAAGGTGATCAACAACACTGTTCCCACTAAAAGTAAACGTAAGGATTAACACAGTCCTTTTTTTTTTCTTAAATGTTTGAATGTTACAAAATAATCTTTAGATTTTTAGTTTTTTATTGTTCAAAGTGTTCAGCAATTGTTCCAACATATTAATTTTTTTTGAGAGAAACAATGCTGGAGCTGTAATAAGACGGTAGACGGGTGTTTTCAGAAATCAAAAGAAGAATTAGAGCTGAGGAGTGTATGTTTATGTCCATTTATGTTAATTATGTTTGATATGTATGCATTGGGTGCTAGCCTGGCCCGTCAGTCAAATTTTAAAAGTCAATGTGGCCCCTGAGCCCAAAAGTTTGCCCACCCCAACTCTTGCTTGAAGTTACTCTTATAACTTATTCCTGCCCACTCTTACCGACTTACATCAAACCCTTTAAGAAATATTGGACTGCTTGTTTCTATGGTGCTGCTGACTGTGCCTCGATGTGGTTCAAATTGCTCTTTTTTTCTGTGAACGTTTTCCTTAAATATACATAAGTATACTTGCTGACAGTGAGATGAAGAGTTTCAAGAACCCATGTTTAATTTTGCCATCACTGGTAACCTGAAGCTGTAAAGTTGTCAGGTTAGGGTCCTCTCTACTGTCTTGGCAAATCAACTATTTTTTGTTATGAAGTGCTTTAAAATGTGCAGCAGGTGGCTCATTGCAATGCGGCGCCGGCAAGCGTCAAGACACCGCAGAACAAATTATGGTTATGTGAGGACAATGTGGGGCAGCAAGACTGTACTTACCGGAATGTTCTCCTTTCTCGCACCTCCTAGCCAACATGGCATCATTTGGCTTCCTGTTTGGCTGCCTTTGTGACGAGCATGGAATTCAGTGAGCACCTTTTTTGTTTTTTTTTTCCTTGCGATGCGAGATGCTAATTATGCTGGCCGTCATCCCTGCATTGGCGTTTGAAGGCACCGCAGAGAGGAGGAGTTGGACAGGTGTAAAACCCCGTCCATCTCCTCTGCAGGGAAAACATGCACTCCATCAAGGCAGCACAGAATTCACTGGAAGACAGTGTGCAAACAGTTAATCTCGCCTTTCCTTGATAATTTGGGGTCTGGCAAAAAAGAATTCTCGGAGCGAATCACCTGTCTGCGTTATGTTTTTCTAAAAGTGGAGAAACATTTTGAGCCTTGTCCGAAAGGCATCGAAAAGAGTGGTGGTGGTGAGGAGCCACTTCAGGGCTTTGCCACTGTGGAGCGACAGGAACACGGTGTCTCCTGGAGAGAGAACGTGGTGGAATTATCGTGCCTCTGCTTTTGCTTCACACTACCCCTGCCTCTGTTTGAAGAGGATTGATAGGCATGAACCACTTTGGATGAAAAAAACTACTGAAATCATGTGGCTGGGCGGTAACAGGCACACCTCAATTCCATGATTGGCTCTTTGCCTCGGTTAAAGATTTGGAATGCAGATGTAGGATGAACAAACAAACCAAATGTTATTCAGCCTTGCCAGATTCAGACAAAGATCTGATGTGTGATATCTCGCACATAGGTTTTCTGCCACCCTTTGTTATCTCCTCTTCCTCTCACTGCCTCTGCAGCAGCCACCCTCTGTCTGGCCCTCTCCAACGCTCCTGCACCCTATTTTCTGGGAGCCTTCTCTGGCAGGAAACATTACCGCCTTTACTGATCATTAGATAGCTTTTGCCTGTGTGTCAAAAGAATGGGATTGATCACATGGCATGGCAGAAGTGCAGCGCCATGGCTGAGGGGACAGTAAAGTGGTTTGAAATAATGGGGTGCTTGCAGGGCCCTGACAGATAACTTGTGGAAAAGGCATTTCAATAGGTGAGCGACGTGGCCGAGCTCCACAATGGAAATGGCTTTGCATTTCAGCCATCCTCTCATTTTGGCTGACATCCAGGATGGCGCATGTCACACCGTCTGAGGGGGGGGGGAAATATATTGCGGCGATAGTTGGGTGAATCACCATTGCAGGAAGACTATTGCAGCCGCCACCCGGCAAACCACAGTGAGGAGGAGGAAGAGGGAATGGAGGAGGAGGAAGAAAAGCCTCTGCGCTTCATTCTGGTTGCTTCCAAAACAAGGCGATTCGCTTATTTATGCTCAATTAGCTTTTAATTAGAAATCAATCTCATTTGAATAAAAAAACTCAATCCTCATTGGAAAATTAGCAATTTATCTGCAATTATGAAACCCATTAAACCATAATTAGACTTTCACATTAAACAATCACGCCATGATGAAACACAGCATTTCTTCAAGTCTGTCTTCAGCGCAGGCTGGTGTCGTGTCATTTCCTCCGTTGCAGGAGGTGCTCAGGTAAAATGGCATTCGAGCCACAGAGACTGATCTGATTACCCGATTGGTAGAATATTAATGCGCAAAGCTGTCTGTGATTAATTGTGGGTATTTGTAGGGATGAATCAGTCTGTTCTTTATGAAACCTTCCAGCAAACTAAAATTTCAGCATTTTACAACTCACCACTTTTTCCAAGGAATTCCCTCTTAGTGATGGGCATTCCGGCTCTTTTTAGAGAGCTCACTAAAAAGAGCCGGCTCTTTCGGCTCCCAAACGGCTCTTCAAATTTTTTGGTACCTAAAAAATTTATTACCAACAGTAATAAAAGATTATGCGTAATATGAATTACTAATGTAAAAAAAGAAACATGGACTATATCCAATGTTTATAATATAAACACACCTTTATTTATACACTCTAGAGTTATAAAAACTAAGATAGTAAGTGCAAAAAACAAATGTTAAACTATTTACAAATGAACTTAAATAACTATTAACAATTTTAAACTTTTAGTTGTTGTTGTTTTTTTTACTACAAAACAAATTTAAAGTCAAACAATATAAGCTTACGGAAACTGACACAACAAAAAATATAAATTAAAATGTGTAAAACAAAAAGAAAAAAAAAATCAGCATTCAGATAACAGTTCTGTCCTTTAGTGAAGATTGACATTGAGAAAAACCAAGTGCCTCAGCTTTGAGGGGCTGATCCTGTTTCTTCTCTCTGTAATTATCTGCCCTGTTTTGGAGAAGATTCTCTCTGAGGGGACTGATGTTGCTACAATGCACAGTCTCCATGCCATCACATGTGTAAGGCGTCGGTAAATTGAAGCCTGCAGTTTCGTGGCGGTGGAATCTGCTCACCGAGCCGCGCTGTTGCGCAACAAAACGGGTCAAACAACCCGGCAAGCGACCCGGGTGATAATCGGCTGCGATCGGCTCCGCATCGATCGGCTTGCGATAGAATTGGGACACCCGGGACAACACCACCTTTCTTACCTGCCGCACGGGATGACGTTGAGCGTAACGTGCGCTAAATCATAATATCGCGCCAGTCGCGGCAATCAAATGCGGCATGGAGAGAGAGAGAGAGAGAGAGAGAGAGAGAAGAAGAAGAAGAAGAAAAGTCCGATGGGAGCCGGCTCCCAATCAGGAGTCGGCTCCCGTCGTTCACGTCAAAGAGCCGGCTCTTAGAGCCGTTTCGTTCGCGACCGACACATCACTATTCCCTCCAGTGGAGACCCACTCTGGCAAAACAAAGCACAGAAGTAAAATACAGCCCTCAATAATGGTGAGTTTATCAGCATTTTTAATTTTTAAGTGAAAATATCTTCCCCGTGAGGGCCTCACCTGAAGGGTCCATAACTTGGCTTAAAAGTTGATACAAGTTATCATCTTTTTATTTTAATTTAATTTTATTTGTTTTGTTTTACATTTGGGGTATAGTAGACATCAATTGGTGAACTTCTTCCCTCCTGTGAAACCCAAGGATGGTTATGTGACTTTCATTTTCAATGTTTGATGGACTAAGCCTTTATCCCCACGCCATTTAATTCCTTTCAGGAAGAGGAGCCATTTGCACAAGCATGTGCAACGCAGTGCAGCGTTGGGAAAATTCACTTTCCACCTGAACTAGTTCAGTTCACACATTTTAAAATGAACTAGTTCAGTTCATTGTTCATACTTCCACATTTTGAACTAAAGTTCATGGTTCCCAAAAATAAACTTATTTAGTTTTTTTTTTTTTTCTCCAAAACTTTGCTGCAAGCTATTATTTGTCAAGATTATTGACAAAGCCCATATAGATATTATGGGCCCATATAGATATTAATCTTCATATCTATTTTTAAGACCTAATCCAACCAGGTTTACAATAGCATTGAGAGGACAGCCCTGAGAATACTATCACTTCTCTAATGCTGTGTTCGGTCCACACTAGTAGCAGCTGCAGCGTTAATCTCCAGAGTATTTTTTATTTAAACATAAGGAAAAATGTGCTGCTTGAATGGTCTTTAGACTCTATGAACACAAAAGACTGTAGTCCTTAAGGTACAAATGTTGTTCATTTCTATACTTTTCCAAACCTACCTGGAAACAGTTCACATCAACAAAAAAAATCATACTAAAAATAAACCTAAACAAATGTAGCAACACCTAACTCACAACTCTGGTTCAACTTAAGGAGCGAGGGGAGGTTAGTGTGAGGTAACAAAGATTATTCTATTCCCAGATCAATAACAGTGAAATAAATTCAATGTATAGTAATCCCCAAATCCAACAATAAAACAAACAAAAGCAAATAAGGTGTCCACTGACAGTGTGGCTGTCAGGTTCAAAGTTCGAAGTCTAGTCTCAAGTTCAATTTGTATCGATGTCAAGTCCAAGTCTATTCGGTCTGTGTGTGGTCTACCCGGGTAGTGTGTGTGTGTCAAATGTTACTGCACGCTCCAGGTGTGACTCCTCGTCGAGACGATGAAGATGAAGGATGAAGGCATCCACTCCGATCCCGCTTGTCCTGGGCAGGAACCCTGGCCGTCGACTCAATCCAGAAACTCAGTATATAAAAAAAACAATCGGAATTCTCGGCTCGAAAACAAAACAAAACAACTCCCACGGTCTCAGCCGTCCAGGAACTCTCTCTTGTCGCCACTCAAACACATTCGGACTCATTACATACATTAACAAAAAGCTTTTCCTCGTCACAAATCTTGCCCGGAAACAACACGCGGCAGCCTCAGCTACGTACCGTCTCCTTCCCAGCATGCAGCATCCACCCGTTTCTCCACCAAGCAAACGTGAAGCGTCCTCTTGTGACAACACAAAATAACCACATCCAGGCACTCGTGAATTCACTTGTATTTTCACAGGGCTACACAAATATTGGAAAAATATACCAGCCCATATAAATATAAAGGTGACAGTTCTAAATTGCAGTAGGCTATACTGTTAACAACAAAGTCAAGAAAGTGCCGACATAACACACAACACGATCTGAGGTAGGAACCAAGCCAGCGCTGCCAACTTTCACTCAGAAAAATAAAGGTGCACCTCCCGCAGTGCCAGGGGCCATGACCATCACAGGCCAGTGGCACGCCAAAAGTGATAAATGATAACATAAAATAGGGTTTCAAAAAAGTATATGGTTCACATAGTTTGAACTGCTTTGTTGCCAATAGACATTAGAAATAGGCTGAAGGTTTAAATTGTATTGAAATCTTTTAATTGAACATATTTTTACACAACAATCAACAAAGTGTAGGATGGATGACTTTGACACAGGAATTAAATAAAGCTGAAAAGAAATAGCGATCCTGATTCATAGCCTACTCAATGTAAGCTATGCAGCCAGTATGCAATTGTTGTGGGTTGCGCAATGGTATAGCCTGCAGCTATGTAGATTATGGTTTTGAACGCAAACTCTAAGGAAACAAACTCACGTTTGCGTCGAAAATAAATTTACGGTCAAGACAACTCAGAAATAAGGAACAAACCCTGTTCCGTATCGATTGAAAACATAAGCATGCATCCATTCATCTTCTATACCCGCTTATTCCTATTTAGGGTCACAGGGGTCTGCTGGAGCCTATCCCAGCTGTCTTAGGGCGAAGGCAGGGTGACACCCTGGACAAGTCGCCAGTTCATCACAGAGCCACATAGAGACAAACAACCATTCACACTCACATGGACACCTATGGACAATTTAGAGTGTTCAATTGACCTCACATGCATGTTTTTGGAGTGTGGGAGGAAGCCGGAGAACCCGGAGAGAACCCACGCAGACACAGGGAGAACATGCAAACTCCACACAGAAAGGTCACAGGCCCGGGCCCCGGAATCAAACCCACAACCTTCTTGCTGTGAGGCGGCAACGCTAACCACTGCGCCACCGTGTCAACATAAGCATTTCATTGTCAAATACGGGAAAATTCTGTATTTTAAGGGACAGTTGGCAACTCTAACAGCTGTGGTAGGAAACTAAGGTTGTACCTCAAAGTACAATATTCAAAGTGCAAAACTTTAAAACATTTATCTTTTTCAAAACAGTTGCATTACTGTCTGGGTCGGTACTGACTTTTCCTTAAAATTCTATGAAATGGTCAAATGGGTCTGAGTGTTCCGAGCTACTAGTGCTGCCTTCCTTGTCCATGTGTTCTAGGATGTTGTTATGATGACTGATAGTGACGTTTTTGTTGGAGCGACAGACAGTCAGCTTGCGGTTGGGTGGTTTTCCGCTAAGTATTAAGGCCTGTTTACATTGTGTTTAACTGGGATTTCGCCTGGAAGGCTTTGGACTACTGGCACACTCATGAACAGAGTTTAGAACGGCTTTTGAACACTGGCACAGTTGTTGTCCAGCAGCCTGAGGTTGTAGGTCAAGGGCAGGCTACACCAACTTCAGGCGAACTGCAGTGGAGCTAAAACATAGATCATCTGTAGCGTTTGGGAGTTTCTCATCTTTTTACAGAACTCCATAAGAAGGTTGATTATTTATCCTTTGCTGTTGTGTGTCTTGTAGTTGATCTGAAGATATTCCATTTGCCTAATCTTTGCTTTATTAAGACTTCATCGATTGGACCGAATATATCATGACATCTCTCTTAATATTCATTTTTCTCTAAAGTTTGACCATAGAAGACCAAACAATGAATCCTGCAGCAGTGAGCAGCTGCTGATCAATAATGGAAATATTATTTTTGTCGCAGCCTGATCACACCCTCTTTATTACAGGGAGCGTGTCTGAGATTTGTAAGATGACTTGCAGGGTGATCAATTGGGAAGACAGCACTGCCCAAAAAAAAGACAAAAAAAACAAACAAGAACAACAATAACAGCTACCAAATGGAGCAGAAAAATAAAGAGCGGCCTTCTGTTGGTTGATCTTAATGACCATTGATTTCCATTGAAAGTGCAGCAGTGAAACGAGCGGACAGATTGCGAAATGCTTCATCTGGGGAGAAAAGTCGATGTGGTGCGGCATACAGGATTGATCCCAATGTACATTTGTGTCTTTCTGAATATCCCAGCCAGGGCTTCAAGGAGCCGCCAGTTCTCCACTCTCATTAAAAAAAAAAGAAAAAAAAAAGACAAGAAACACTGTTTTAACCTTGAGCCGCCCCCGCTGCACATATCACCTTTAGTATGACTCAGCCGTTTTTGGAAGGTGGTGGGGCTGCAGTGAGGGGGGTTGATTGAATTTTATCTTGATTTAATAAAACATTTAGACAAACCAATTAAAGAGGTGGCTGAGTGCAGCCACCAGCACTTAATTCATCATTCTGTCACGGGGATAAAATCATACTGACGCTAATGCAGCTGATGTGTTGGTGTATTTGCAATAAAGCACAGGCTAATGAGAGCAGACTGAGCGAGGCTGCGGGATGCCTCTGCGAGCGGCTGCGCTTCCGCAAAACGCCTGGATTAGTGTCAACCGTAAGGTTTAAATTTTGAACCGTTCGGATGTGTCAGCCTCACTTGTCACCGACTCAGTCGCTTTTATTCCCCCATACATTATTCCTCACTGTGCACTGTGCCCATCTGAGTTTGTCTGTCTCACTATCCCGGTTCACCAGACGCAATGGTTCACATATCCATGACGTTCATTTTACACACCTGTCTAGGACAGAGCCCACAGACAAATGACTGGACCAACTTATAGTTTACTGCATTTTAATCAAGTGAATCATATTTATTCACCACTAGAGTTAGTACAAGCGCAAAGCTTCTGTTTAGGGCAGCTGCAGTTCAATCGGGCCCAGCTGTGGCTCAGTTGGTAGAGCGGGCTGCAAATTGATGATCGAAGGGTTGGTGGCTCTAACTGATCACATGCCTGAAGTGTCCTTCGGCAAGACACTGAACCCTAATTGCTTCCAATGGGGCTGGTAGTGCGCCTTGCATGGCAGCAGCCACCCATTGTTGTATGAATGTGTGTGTGCATGGGTGAATGAGATGCCATTATAAAGCGCTTTGGGGTACCGTGCAGGTGCTGGAAAGTGCTACATAAGTGCAGTCCATTTACCATTTAGTGCAAACTTGGATGTAATTACAAGAAAAACTGCTAACTGATTATTAGTTAACCAGGTACAGTAGATAGGAGTTAAAAAAAAAATAGAAAGGAAGACTGTTTATCTCTCTGGAAAGATTTGTATTTTAGCTGGAGCCAGATTGGCTGTACCACCTCATTTGGCTCCTCTGAGCCAATGAGGTGGCTCAGAGAGTACAATAAGAGTACAGCTTTCAGCTTCAGCTTTCAACAGCTGCTTTCCTTTGATTGAGGAAAAGTCGTCTTGTTCTGATACAACTAAACACACTGCAGCCTCCATTGTTCCCAAGCTAGCCTCAGCTTCATACTGCAACCTTTAAAATAACATTCATGAAACTTGAGCAGTTTGAGATGTAGATTTACAGAGACAGTCTGCTGCATTCTATCACCCCCTTTTGCATGATCGCCGTGATGATGGATAAATCAACACACTAGCACCAAGGCTAGATTGCAGACTGTGCAGCTGACACTAGTCTTAGAGCTCCAACGTCCTGATTGTCCCCATGACTCACCGGCCGAGGAAGACGATGAATTTTGGAATATTGCTTCGCTCTTGACCGAGCGTGACCGTGGCCACTGAATGTCGCTAAAACGTGGGACCCACTGCAGTGCTCTCAGCGACTGGTCGACCGTCCAGCTTCTGAGGTCCTAGGAGGGGGAGATTATTATTAGTAATAATAATAATTAAAGCTGCAATCAGCGTTTATGGGGCTGAGCCCGATCATCGCGACCCCTTCAGAATCCTGCAAACCCCTGCCTATGCCTGGCGACCTCTGTCGACACCCCCCCGTGACTCTAGCCCCTTCCTTTTTTGAAACAAGGGTGGGGGTTTTGTCATTTGTACCTATACAATATTCATTAAATAAAAACTAAGGTGATCTCGCCCAAAACCACAAAAACACCAAACAATTTTCTAAATATTTTTTTTTCTGATTTGTTCATGTTTTGACATAAGAGAGCCACCACTCCTTTCTCCCACCTCTTCCCCCCCCCCTCCTTTTACTTCTCGAGGTGTCAAGTGTCTGTAGACCTTCATAGTCACAGTCACTGTGAGGGTACTGCCCCTGCCCCGGCCAGCTGCCTGAGAGAGAGTGAAGACCAGGCAAAGACAGTCATGAACTGACACAACAAATGAATTATACAACCACTTTCTGTCTCAAAAATAGAAAAATCATTGGCTTGCTGAGGTTCTGGGGATGTTGAAAATGTATTTTTTTTAAGCTGTCAGAACCACAAGGCCAAATAGTCCCACTTCTGTTATTGTTCTTTCTGACATTGAGTGCTCAAAAAAGTGAAAATGGCTCAATTCCCGATTGTCGAAAAAAAAAAAAGCTAGAGCGTATGAGATGTAGGGGTCGGCGACACGTGGGTTCTTGTCTCATGACTGTGTGACATTCCTAGAAGGCACTATGACGGTCTTACTGGAGAGACCATTGAACAAATTGTTGATATTGCGAGAATCGTAATCAGCAATGTATCAGCAATGACTCCTCCCACCCCCACCATGGACTGTTCTCACTGCTGGCCTCTGGAAAGAGGTTCCGCAGTCTACGGACCAGGACTATGCGGTTCTACAACAGCTTCTTCCCTCACACAATAAGACTACTGAACACAAAATAACCCTCCATCTCATGCAATACATTGAACATACACATTTGCACTTTATGCATCGCACCTTATTACTTGACTGTGTTGTTTCTCCTTTGTGTTGTCATTGTTGGTTTTTATTGGTAGTTGGTGCATCGGAATTTCGTTTTTAAATGGACACTGAGAAGTGAATGTTTTTAAATGACAAATAAAAGTCTAAGTCGAAAGTCTAAGTCTAAAGTCTAAGTCATATACCCCCACACCGGTAAACATCCAAGGAGCGGACATTGAGATTGTGGAATCTTACAAGTACCTGGGTATCCACTTGAACAATAAACTGGACTGGTCACTCAACTCTACTGCACTCTACAAGAAGGGACAAAGCAGACTCTTTCTGCTCAGGAGACTCAGGTCTTTTGGTGTGGAGGGGGCTCTTCTTAAGTCCTTCTTTGACTCTGTGGTGGCATCAGCCACTTCTTTGGAGTAGTCTGCTGGGGAAGCAGCATCTCTGCTGCTGACAGGAAGAGACTGAACAAGCTGGTGAAGAAGGCCAGCTCTGTCCTGGGCTGCCCGCTGGACCCTGTGGAGGTGGTGGCTGACAGGAGGATGATAACTAAGCTATCTTCTCTGATGGACAACACGTCCCACCCCCTGCAGGGGACCCTAACAACACTGGAAAACTCGTTCAGTGACAGACTTCTTCACCCGCGGTGTCTCACGGAGAGATACCGCAGGTCCTTTCTTCCTGCAGTGGTCAGACTCTATAATCAACACCAATAACTTCACCAAACCGGACTAAGTGCAATAACTCCTCCATTTATTTATAACGTGCAATAATTACTTCAGCTGTGCATATTTTTCACTGTTTCTCTCTGTATGGGCTCTTGTTCACTTATTTCTATTTCTATAGGCTCTTGTTTATTTACTTTTTTACTTTATACTGTTTTGCACTATTTTAGGTTATTTTTATATGCTCTGTTCACTTTATTCTTGTTTGCCCTATCTTCTTGGCTGTTGTAACACCTAAATTTCCCCATCGTGGGACGAATAAAGGTTTATCTTATCTTATCTTATATTAACATTTTTCATGCAACTGTGGTGTATGATTGATGTGCTTATAAATGGCAACTGAATATCACCACAGCAGGCTGATTTTATAACATGCCAAGATATATCATGTGGGCTGGGGTTGAACCACTTAAGAATATACTTTATCCTGTTGGCAATATAGTTGTGATCAAAGTTTGGTAGTTCTTGTCCACCACCATCTTTGGCTTTTTGAAGCGTCTTCAGACTTCGGGGTGGTTTGTTTTTCCATAGAAACATAGTGATATTTTAATTTAGAGTTTTAAACCACTGTATGGGGGGTTGATGTGGACTCATCGAGAAAAGGTAGTTTAACTTAGGTAAAACCATCATTTTTACTGTTGCAACTTTCTCTAAAAGAGATATGGGTAGGTTTCTCCATCGAATTAGATCATTTTCTATTTGCTTTAATAGCGGGATGAAATTGAGTTGTGGTAAATCTGACAGCTTGGGGGAGAAATTGATGCCCAAATATCGGATGTTACCAGCTTGCAGTCGTGCTCAGGAGGTTGAATTTACAGATGAGCGGTAGAAGTGTAGATTTTGCCCTATTATTGAATAGACTGAAATACAAGATACATTTTCTATAAGGGTGATAACTTCAGAGAGTGAGGATTGTGTATTTCAAAGAAATAATAACACATCATCAGCATAGAGGCTTATTTTATGATTGGATGTTGAAATTTGGACTCCTTTGATGTTCTCATTTTGCCGAATTGCAGCTGCCAGAGGTTCAATGAAGATTGCAAATAGTGAAGGGGAGAGGGGGCAGCCCCGTCTAGTGTCTCGCTGCAGATTAATCCTCTAAGAGATCTGGCTATTAGTTCTAACTGAGGCGCACCGAGAGCTATATAGTGTTTGTATCCAGGATATAAACAAATTTCCGAAACCAAATTTCTGTAGCGTTGCAAATAGGAAACTCCAATTGACCCTGTCAAATGCTTTTTTTTGCATCTAGCGAGACAATTTTTGTTTGTAGATTGTTGGCGTAAATCTACATACATTGGAAGTTGAATCTCTGCCTTTAATAAACCCTGTTTGGTCAGGACGGATTTTATATGCAGTATTTTTTTTCTAGTCTAGCTATTGCTTTACAAATAATTTTAAGATCAGTATTGATTCACAGTATTAGTCGGTAGCTAGACGGGAGCGATGGGTCTTTGTCAGGCTTGAGCACGAGGCTAATGTTAGTAGAATTCATGTTTGAAGAGAGAAGTCCAGTATATAGGATCTCTCTAGCCATTCTATAATAGGTAGGACCAATAGTTGGCAAGTGCCTTGTAAAATTTTACTGGGAAGCCATCAGGTCCTGGAGCCTTATTCAATTGCATTTGTGCCAAGGCTTCTTCAAACTCAGCCTGTGTGAGATCTGCGTCCATTGTAGTAACCTGTTCCTGATTTAATTTTGGTAGCACAATATTATTAAGAAGACGTAATCTTTGCATTTGGAATTAATTTTTTTTTTATTTGTGAGTTTAGCTAATTCCTTTTTTAGTTTACATAACTCTGCCTACATGTCTTCTTCCTGTTGGATGGCATATGAAGATTCTAATGTTTTAATATTATTGATTAATTCAGACTCCAAAGGTAGTTCCTTTTTTTTCATTTCATGAATATTGATCATCAGTGGCGCACACATGTAGCTATTAATATTGCGGTGAGGGCTGCTTCAACGAACCTTTTTGGTCTTATATTTTATTTGTATTTGGTTTCATATTACTGCCTGGAATTTTGTAAGGCAATTTCCTGTGTTTTTCTGCCAATATTTTGTCTCTGAACAAAAAAGAGGGGCTTGATGTTGTCCGTTGCCTTTAGGCTTTTTATAACAGAAGTTACCAGCAATTTATATCGTGTAGCTATTAGCTTTATTTGAAACATATTCACAATGTTATTTTTCCTTTGAAAATAAATAAATAAATAAATAAATAACAGATAAAAACTTGCTGAACACGCACTGACATGTCGCTCATCTCTTCGGACTGTCATTCATTCATTGCCCGCAATTTCAAATAAGACAGTAGCTGTTCTTTGTTGGGTTGCTGGAATAATATATTTAGTTTAGATGTTTGTGTTGAATAATATAATTAGTTTAGATGTTTGTTTATAATAATATGATCATTAATATATAAATGTTTAAATCATTTAGCTGACTTGTACAGAAAGAAAAGGCATTCTTGCAGGAGTCATGCAAAGAGCTCAAGGAAGAACAAAAGGAAGCACATCCCTCACGAACTGGTGACCCTGGGTGACCAGAGGATGGACATCAGAACCAACTGACTTTGCACCACCATAAAACTTTACAACTCATTCAGTTACAGGGTGGGGAACTTGTGATCCATCGGAGGCATGGGGGAGAGGAACCTGTGACCTCAGGCATGTCTTGCACCATATTGTTTCAACAGGTCACACTGGAACAAAGGATGGATCATTTGGCTCCCTGCCAAATAAGGACTTGTTTCTTTGCACTATCATTTACTATCATTAACTGGAGACTTGGATCAAAGGCTGCCTCAATATCCAATGAGGCTGGGGTCCGGAGACCAGGCAGCCAATCAGAGGAGGACAACATCGAAGAGCGTTTGCATGTTTTCTTTATGGATAAAAGGACTGGGTCAAGGGACAGATCAGCAGTCAGACTTCATGCCCTGACAAAACATTGTTGTTGTTAGGGTTTTGAACTCGGCCCAGAGCTCTGTATATTTGTATCTTGAATTGATTTGTTTACTAAAGACATATTTTAATTGGCATTATTCTCCTGAAATTCTTCATTCAAGGAACACGCGGATCGGCAGCACGACACAAGAAATTCTGCAGTCCAACAGGGTCAAAGTACAAATCCTGAATTTTTTTTTTTTTTTTTTTTTTTAAATGCCTCCAAATTTCTTGATGTGTTAAGCAGCCCCAAGTACGTCTTCTAAAGACATGCATAATCTTTAGTGACTTGATTTTGGCGCACCATTTATAGTACGATCCATGTTGGTGACGTGTAAAATGATATGATTTTTCTTTAATCGACCTGGGTGACCGTGGTTTCCTTTGGAAGACGCGGCTGATGACGCTGCGGACTGATGGAGTTCAGCGGAGAATGGAGATATGATGAAGCCCATTAATAAACTCTGTCTGCAGAGATATTTACATATTTTTCAGAGTTTCTATTTCGTTTCGAAGTGTTTCCAGCTTATAGTCAATGAAGTTTTTCTTTTTCACGTTGAGATCGATTGCAGAATGAATGAAATATCCATTCTGCAAAGTTAATTTTGACCTATATTCAGATCTGTTTGTAGGACTAGGTCTTGCTATCCCTATCCCATAGATACACCTAAGGTACCGATGAGACACTGTGGCCTTCGAGTGACAGATGGCCTACTTTGGGTTATCTAGTGGGCGGCCTCCTTCACTAGTGTTTCGATGATGAGCCCACGACACTTCTGGAGGTTTCAGCAGTGAGTCCCAGCCTACTTCCACTGGGCGTACCTTCACATGCCAGCCTTGTTGTTGGGCACCTGCTGCGAGTTCTGAATACCTCAGCCTCTTTCGCTCATAAGTCTCCTCCACTGCACCCTCCCAGGGTACCATGAGCTCTATGATGAAGACGAGCTTGAGTGAGGAAGACCACAGAACGAGGTCTGGTCGCAGGTTGGTGGATGTGATCTCAGGTGGAAAGCAGAGTTTTTTTGTCCAGGTCAACCAGCATCTTCCAGTCCTGTGCTCTGCCCAGCTGCCCACTGTTCGCTCTGCAGACAAAAAGCGTTGGCTGCCAATAGGATGTCTGAGGAGGAAGGGC
Organism: Nelusetta ayraudi; assembly: GCF_046127955.1. NCBI lineage: Eukaryota > Metazoa > Chordata > Actinopteri > Tetraodontiformes > Monacanthidae > Nelusetta > Nelusetta ayraudi. The sequence continues at coordinate 21,760,426 of NW_027466092.1, forward strand.
GTTCGCCTATGTTCGTTGGCTGCAAGACACTTCTGCACCTGTTTGTGCCACCAGGTGTAACGGCCTTGGCTGAGGCTAGTCTTACATCCCACAAAGATGTGCTTCAGCGTTGCTGGATTTGGACAAAGGGGGCACGCGGAATCTTCGCCATACCACTGGCTTAGATTTGCAGGAGAAGGCAAGACATCGTAGGCAGCCCTGATGGTAAAGCTTGCCCTGAACGCCTCCATCTCCCACAGGTCTTTCCAGGAGATCTTCCTCTTCTCCACTCTTTCCCATGCCATCCACTGCCCTTGCTTTGCCTGCGCCACAGCTTGTGCGCGCCTTACTGCTTCCTCCTCCCGACGTACCTCTCGGACCACCAGCTTGTGCCAGCCACTTCCTTGCATAGGAATTAGACTCTTCACCGGCTTCTCGGAGACCGTTGGGATGGGTTCCTCGCCAATGTGGAAGCGGTGGTCTGACAGCTTCCCCTTGATGATGGATATGCTTCTGGACTTGCTCAGCTTGATCTTCATGCGAGCCAACTCGATGTTCTCCTGGAGCTTTTCAAGGAGTCGTGCTGTGCAAGCCTTGGTCACGGTCAGCGTTGTGAGGTAGTCCATGTAGGCCCTGATCGGTGGAAGCTTCAACCCAGGTCTTATTCGCTGCCCGCTGACCACCCATCGGGGAGCCCGTATAATGACCTCCATGGCCAGGGTGAATGCAAGCAGGGAGATGGTACAGCCGGCCATGATTCCCACTTCCAGGTGTTGCCATGCTGTTGTCACATAGAGCTGAACGTCCTTGAAGTAGGCCTTGACAAGGGTTGTAAGAGCTGGTGGGACTCTGAAGGCGTTCGCAAGGTCCAGGAACACAACGTGGAGATCAGTTCCCTCCTTCTTTGCGAGGTGAATCTGATGCCAGATGATCCTTGCATGTTCCACGCATCCTGAGAAGACTAAGATGCCTGCTTTCTGGATTGACGTGTCAATCAGGTTGTTTCTTCGCAGGTAACATGCTAGCCTGCAAGCGACCACGCTGAATAATATTTTTCCCTCAATGTTTAGAAATGCTGATATGGCGGAACTGGTTGATTTCCGATGAGTCCTTTTCCTTGGGGATAAGGAATCTCCTTCTTCTGCCACACAACTTTCATCAGTTTCCAGAGGAATTGAAGGACGTCTGGATCGTTTTTGGAGAGCCTGGGTGGACTGATGTCTATTTCATGTTCAGGTGTGTTGACAGGTGGCATTGGAGGTGGGAGTGTAACCCCTTCCTGGTGTCGCTCATCTGTGCAGGACTTTTTCAGGTGTTCTTCCAGGTCGGCCTTTGCTGAGAGACTCCCATTTATCTCCTTTGTAAAGAGACTTTTCACAAATTTAAACGGGTCTCTGTAGAAGTGTGATCTTGTTTGCTCCTTCCTTCTGTGCTTCTAGGATGTTGCAGAGATCAGTGTTGACCTCCTTCCACATATGTATATGGAGGCGCTCTGAGGGAGGAGCGGCCCTCGTGCTCATGTGCAATCAATTGCACAATGATTGGGATGTTCAAAAGAAACGTGCATGGATTCATGCGTTGGCAACGTTTTGAACATTCAGATTTTTTTTGGTCGTTTTCTGGATTTGAACATACATCAGGTTTTAGGATAAAATCCAAGCTCGTCTTTGTACATGAGGCCCCTGGTCTGAATAGATGTGACCCGGGACACAGAACTGGAAAAATCACTCCTTTAACAAGACTTCGGCAATAGTGGATGCCCTTTTATCCCGAGTCGAGACAGCCACAATGTACTTGCTGAAGACATTTGTTATAAATATTTTCCAAACCTTTCTGGGAAGGTTCTGAACATTGTGAAGTCCACGGCCACAATTTTGTTTGGCCACGATACCAGTAAGTGACCCATGAAGCTACCCACCACTGGCCTAGTATCACACCTTTGAATCCACTGCTTGATATTAGATGTCATCCCTGGCCAAAAACAACAACACCCTGATGGCCATGGTCCTGGTGCAACTGTGTCAAAATGTCCTGCTTGAGGACAGATGGCAAGACAAGTTGGAAAATTTCCTCCCCTCCATCAGTACGATAGATTTGGCGGTACAAGACACCTTCTTTTTCAACCTGATGATCCCAATGCGCCAGCTAAACCCGAGCCAGCTTGGGAAGTTGCCATTTCTCCTCTGGAGTAGGATGAACCTGCCCTCTCCAGTACACCAAAACATCTCTCAGAAGGGGATCAGCCTCCTTTAAAGTACGAATATTCTACGGAGAATGGGAAAAAAATATATCAAAGTGGTCCAGGTTATGGTTGGTTTTTTGGTTTGGTGCACATTTTTATTTTTTCTGTGAAAAGTTTTTAAATACTCCTGTTTTTATGTTTCATTCTTTTAATATCATAGATCGTTGCATGGTTTTAGATTGTTTTTATGCTTTTTCCATTTTATTGTATTCTGGTGGAGTACCACATTATCGTAGACAAAGAACAGCTGTGCTTTCCAGACCACAAGCTCTCCTGATTACAGATTGGACTTGACACACCTGGTGGGGTGCCTTTTTAAATGAATGACGCGGGCGAGCAGGGCAGAAACGGTGAAAAAGACAGGAGATGACGACGACAGGATCATCACCACCGTGGGTTGTGCAAGTGGACCACCAGACGACTGCTGAAGAAAAGACCAAGGCCAGATCGTCGCAGCAGCGGGAGGACAGGACACCAGGAGCCGGTGCAACGGACGGAGCCAGAGCAGCAGACACATCGCAGGGCTAGATTTGCACAGCAGCAGGAGAGCAGTACATCAGGAGCCAGTGCAGCTGGCAGAGCACAGAGCACAGCAGCAGCGGCAGCGGCAGGGATGGGCCGCAATAGACGAACTGAACAGCAGCTATATTCCCCTGGACTTCCTGGTTTGACACTTGTGAATTGACTCTCAAACTGTTGGCCATTTTTTTTTAAAAAGTAATTTCAAGGTTGTTTTAAAGAAGGACTTTTTGTTGGTACACTTTTAGATTGAGTTTTTAGAAACTTTCTCTTTTTTTTTTTATCGTCAAATAAACACTTTGGCAGGACTCAGGACACCAAGGCTGGTTTGTGATTAGAAGAGAACCGCAGCGGTTCCAACACTGACCACTGGAATGTAGTGTGGCGGTGTGAATTACAGCCACTTGGTGGCTCAATTGGTTCCGCCTGCTCCGCCGATTCCTAATGAGGGCGCGGTTCATAAAAGCGCAGGTTGTGCACCGGGAGCCCTCTTGCCTCGCCACTTCCGGGCGCCCCATTTCCGCCCGGTTGCTCGATCTGGTCGCCTCACCGCCTCGGTTCTCCGCTGGTTCGCTCTGCTGGGTACGTTGCGGCACGTCTTACACCTTAGTGGCGTCCAACCATTGTTGGATGCTGTTCGTTTTTACTATGCATTTTGTTTATTTGGAGCGTCCCTCTCCGTCATCGGGAGCAGTTCCGGAAATCGCAGTTGGGGCGATCAGCTGAGCCAGAGACAACGTAAATCACGTAAACGTGCCGCAGGGCGCTGAATACGTCTGGCTCAGCTGTGGTGAAACTCAGGAATCCGATAGAGGTACGTCACGGCAAGTTTTAAAGTAGTTTGTTTTGTATTTCTTGTTATTGACGTTTCTTCTCTGGCAGTGGGATAAAATCACTCACCCCGACACGCCCCCCTGCATACGGCTGCTTAGCCCGCTGCTGTTTTGCCTCTACTGTTTTAATTGGTGCTGTTTCCGCTCCCACGCCACCCCTCCGGTGCTGTCGCAGGCACCTAAAGCGGTCACCGTACCCCAGGTGGTGCGAGAGAACCTTATTTTAGAAGTTCCGGTTGGGATAGTCTGAATTTAATTTGTCTTATGTTTAGTTGTTTGCATGTTCGTGGAGTCCCATTAGTTTGCTTGTGTAAACGTTTGCTTTACGTTGCATGTTAGTTGGAGTTTTGATTCTTTTTCTTAGCTTGCTTTCCATGTTTAATTTGGGGTTATTTGTTTAGTTAAAATTATTCTTTAGTTGGGATATTGAGTGGGTGGTTTATTCCTTTTGTGTTTGGTTTGTGGTCTTTGGTTTTGTTCAAGTGAATGCAGTCTAACCCTGGGTTTTTAACTAATTTAGTTTTGCGGTCTTCGCTTTTGGGGTGTGTGTGTGTGTGTGTGTGTGTGTGTGTGTGTGTGTGTGTGTGTGTGTGTGTGTGTGTGTGTGTGTGTGTGTGTGTGTGTGTGTGTGTGTGTGTGTGTGTGTGTGTGTGTGTGTGTGTGTGTGTGTGTGTGTGTGTGTGTGTGTGTGTGTCCCAACATTGCAGGGTCACTGTCTGATTATGGGGACACCGTAGTGTCCCCATAAGTCGGACAGTGTATATGCACTCAGGAGGCTGCCACTGAACTACTCTCTCTTTTTCTCGAAATGTTCTTATAAATGCAAAACCTGACTTCTTTGTGTGTCGATTTTATTTTACGTTTACACACATTTTCCCGCCCTCTGACACACATTTTCCCTCCATTTATACACTGAATACGCGTATATCATTGGCTAAGAATGTTCTAGTCAGTGATTGGTTGCAGTCGATGTCAGTCAAGGAGGTCTGATCGGTGATTGGCTGTTGGCTGTGTCACTCAAAAAAAAAACGGAAATCTCGTCAACCAGGTAGAAGCGCATGGATCGTGGATTGAATGCAGTCCGTGCTCAGGTAAGGAACACGTTGTGTGGATTTTTAAATGCCCGAAGAGAAAATAGAACACATTCAGGGTTTCCGTGTGCTGCAGCTAACGTTAGCATGGTCACCGAAATAACTGGCCGTATTTCCATTCGCCGGGGTGTGTCGGCATTTAAACAACCGGTGTCTGTTTTCCGCGAGTAACGAGTCTACATTTAAGGTCAATGCAACAGGGCCACGCGGTGCGAGCAGCGTTCGTAACCTTGTCTCTGTTTGCCGTTAGCGATAAGTCTACATAAAAATCGAGTGCAATGTAGCGAACGACATTTAATCCTCCGGTGATGACGAAATAAACAAAAGTACCGTTCTTACTCGAGTGTCTTTCTTTTATCGCGAGCAACCAGCGTACATACGAAGTAAATGCAACAGGGCGAACGACTTTTCGTCCTTTTGCAATGCCCAATTAATGAATAAGCGAATCGAATATTGGCGTGTTTTTTTTTTTTTTTCGTCACTTGTAACAAGTTCACGTACGAAGTTAATGCCGTGGTGCGAACTATTTTTAACCTCCGTTCATGCCGAAAAATGGAATAGGCAGAGGTGTCATACTGCCGTGTTTTGTAAAAGTCGGTAGTCTTCAAATGAGAGGCTTTGTTCTGTGTACGTGTTTTAAAATAGTGTGTCGACTAGAGACACACGTAGCGAAAGCGAGTCTGGGGGATTTAAATGTGAATTGTTAGGTGGAAATACTGTCACCACTTTTTCATACATGAAAACACACGCGCGCACAAAAAAAAGATGTACATGATGCCCAAAAGAAAAGTGTACTCCACATGAAAGTAATTTTCCTTAAAACTTGTTGAATGTTGAGAAAGAATTATCAGATTTGGCAAAATGTTTAACTTCCTCTATAGTTTATTAGAAGGACAGCAATGTGACATGACAGGGATAATTTTGTGGACATTACAGTGTAGATGGCTGGGAGACGAAGAGAGAAGAGAGACTCCTGATCAGGATGCTGTGGAACACATCATTGGTGGAAAGGATAAATCTTTCCTCGAAGAAAGATTTATTAACACATTTAAGGGTGAGTCTTTCATTTAGTATTTTAATATCCTGTTTCTAATGGTGTGGGCACCTTATGCTTGCTGTAGTTAAAGACACTGTATATTTTTACAAGTGATCTGTGTAGATATGTTGTCTAGATGGTTTCATGGATTTTAAAACTACTTAACAATTACTACTACTACCTACCTCCTTGCTGACATGAGGGTAAAGAAGATGATTGAATTATCATTCATTTAGTTTCTTTTGTAAAAGACAGCCATTAATGAGGTATTTTGCCTAACAAATATTTGAGCTGATTTTGCTGTTTTCTGTCATTCTTCCAGGGAGAGGAGTGTTTACTCGAGAGGGTATTGAACCACAGAGTTTTGTCGTAGAGTATCGTGGAGTTTTGTCATTGAGTGACTCTGTCAATGACCAAAACAGCAAATATTTATTTGATTTCATATGGAATGGAAAGCACTATTGGTAAGACTGCTGTTCGTCAAAGTGTTTCTTGTTGTTTAATTTGTAGAGTGCATTTAATAACAGAATGAAACTGAAACGGATCGAGATACAGTTTGCGAGTTGAATTCCTGAATCCAGTATTAATTTATTTAGTCTTTCTAATCTAACCGTAGCCTCATGCTGACCGAAAGGGTGTGTCATGTTTTGGTACTGCTGCAGACTGTGAAATGCATAATAGAACATCTGATTTAAAATTGGTATTTATTTTGCAGCATTGATGCTTCAGAAGAAGATGGAACACTGGGACGACTAGTAAATGATGATCACTTACATCCAAACTGTAAGGTCAAGAAAATAATAGTCAAAGGAAGGCCACATTTATGCCTCTTCGCTTTCAAGGAAATCTTTCCAGGCGAGGAGATTACATATGATTATGGAGAATCCTCTTGGCCATGGCGTTCGATGGTGAGTTAAGATTCAGATTCTCTTAATGCACTTTGTGTAACAGTTGATTTTGACTTTAAATTGCTTTGGCAAGAGACACTATCTGAGAGCCTTTGTGAGGTAATGTGAGGATCAGTCTGACCCGAAGTGCAAGAGGACACAGGTGTTGAAGATGGATGGGTGGATGTTATAATAAGCATAATTTTATGAAAATCAAGTTGAGCTAGTTGATATTCAAGTACAATTATGGCCTGGATGACTGGGAACCCTGAGCCAGCCTCAATGTTGTGCCTCTCATTGATTCTTTCACAGGATGTCTCTGGCCTTCCTGAGAATGTGATGGTTCCAGCCAGTTCAACTCCTCTAGCATCAATGGTCAACACTGTAAGTTGACAGTTCATGTTTCAATAATCTTTACTCTACATGAAGACTAAGTTGAACTAATTGATCATAGAAAACTGTTGTTGCTGTAAACCTAAAAACAAAAAAACAACTGTTCCCCAGGAGGTCCCAAGTGGTACAGCAGACATCACTGCAATAGTCAACTAATTTCTTCCACCAGCCTCAATGTTGTGCCTCTTATTGATTCTTTCACAGGATGTCTCTGGCCTTCCTGAGAATGTGATGGTTCCAGCCAGTTCAACTCCTCTAGCATCAATGGTCAACACTGTAAGTTGACAGTTCATGTAATATTGTGATGTTGCAACTTGTCATGATACTTTTCTGTTTGATTTTATGACATTACTTAGAACCTAAGACGCACATACACACACAACTGGTGTCCTGACAGAATTGTGAGGACAGTACTTGGGACTTAAAACTCGAATACCCACACACACACACATTTTGTCCTGACAGGATTGTGAGGACACAGTGCTTTGTTAGGACAGAATCAAATCTTTAAACAGGCTGCAAACTCAAATACGTGTGGTGGATGGGCACCTCAAAGACCATGAGGTCAGAAATCCTGAAAAAAATCATTCAATATAATTATTTTGGCTCATTATGCCTATTTTTCTTCTTCCCTTCTTGTGCAATAAACATATCCAGTATCATAATTTGATGTAATTTTGAAAATGAATCAGTTCATGTTTGAATAATCTGTGCATGAAGACCAAGTTGTGCGAGTTGATATTCAAGTACATGTATGGCCTGTATGACTGAGAACCCAGAGCCAGCCTCAATGTTGTGCCTCTTATTGATTCTTTCACAGGATGTCTCTGGCCTTCCTGAGAATGTGATGGTTCCAGCCAGTTCAACTCCTCTAGCATCAATGGTCAACACTGTAAGTTGACCATTGTCAAGTTCTTGTTTCAATAATCTTTACTCTACATGATGACCAAGTTGAACTAATTGATCATAGAAAACTGTTGTTGCTCTAAACCTAAAAACAAAAAAGCAACTGTTCCCCAGGAGGTCCCAAGTGGTACAGAAGACATCACTGCAACAGTTAACTCATTTCTTCCACCATCACAGGAAGACCCTTTAAGTTGTACAGTTCAACAAGATGAATATCTTCCACTTATTTTATTTTATTTTTCTTCTTAAATTAAACAATATATATTCTCCGTTCCTCAGTGCCATCACCAAGTTACCAGCGCAGTTGTCAGTGCTTTGGATCATTGTGCAAATTGCTTTGGACCAGCCAGTGGTCTAAAGTGGATTGGCTTCACATGCAGATGTTTGTATTTGCATCACTAAAACTTATTGCTTATTTTTTTTATTGCAGTTTTTGTTCCATAATATAGCTAAAATCAGCAAATTGGCACAACTTGCTAACTTTTCATTTTAATGTGCTTTTAGTGTGTTCAAAATCGTGGCACAAATCCTGCTTTTTCAAAATGACTTCATCACTGGTATGTTAATTTTATTTTTATTTAAAAAAAAAAAAGGTTTCACTTTTGGATTGCACATTAAATAAATTCAGATGTTTTGTTTTTGTTTTTTCTATCAGGATGTTGATGTTGAGCAAGTTCCTGACTCTGCCAGTAGCTGTTCTTCTGAAGAGGTTTATCTACCCGACACTGCATCATCAAGCGATGGATCCTGCTCTGATGAAGATGTTGCCCTGGAAACTGAACAAGACTGTCATAGTGAAGATCCACAGTGTTTAAGCTCACCACATTGCAAGGTTGGATTTGAAAAATCTTCACAGCAGAAGACAAAGAAAGTGCAGCAGCCTATATCCTCCTTGAAACAGAAGGACAATGATTGTTCCAGCTATGGCAATTTTGCTATGCCTGATAGTAGTAACCAAACTCTCCTACCAAGTACCAAACCGTCTTTTCCTACTGAGACAGCATTGGATCCAGAACCAGTAACTTCTTTTACGGCAAGAAATTACTGTTATGTTTGCAAAAAACCACAATCTAAAATATCCCGTCATTTTAAGAAACATGAAGAAGACCCTGCAATTGCTGAAGCATTTTCATTTCCCAAAAAATCCAAGCAGAGAAAAAGATTACTTGAGAAGCTGCGGAACAAAGGTAATTATGAACATAATCAGGAAGTTCAGAGAAATCGTGAAGGACAACTGAAAATAAAAAGAAGACCATCACGATCCAAAATCGCTGCGAGTACCACAGCGCATGTCCATTGTCCCTATTGTAAGGGTATGTTCGCACGCAAGGAGCTCTGGCGGCACTTGCGTAGATGCCCTTCAAAGATGGCCTCAGAAACTGGAGCTGCTGGTAAGGCCAACGTTTTAGTTCTGGCTGACATGGCAGAGGCAACATCCGGCCAAGCAATTTCTGCTGGATTGTGGAAAATCCTAGGAAATATGAGGCAAGATGAAATTGCATCAATTGTACGAAATGACTTCTTAATTCTGCAGCTGGGTCAATCTCTTTTCAACAAACATGGGAGTGATTCAACAAAATTTGAGTATATCAGAACAAAAGTCAGAGAAATGGGAAGACTGTTGTTGACCTTAAGAACGAAATTCTATATATTTAGCTTTGAGGATGCTGTTAAGCCAAACAATTTTTACAAGATCATCGGAGCTGTCAAAACAGTTGCAGGATATGATGAAGAGAAGCACTCATATCGCACACCCAGTCTTGCCCTGAAATTAGGCCATTCGCTCAAAAAGATTAGCGACATTATTCTCTGCAGGGCAATCGCAGCAGAGGATGAAAATATGATTAAAGCAGCTGAAAGGTTCGCCAAACTCTGCTCAAAGGAGTGGGCTGGACATGTCTCCCACACTGCACTGGCTAGTTTAAGCAAGTCAAAATTCAACAAACCATCCACAATACCATTTACAGAGGACGTACAGCTTTTACACAAGTACTTGGAAAGGAAAGCAGCTGACGCCATGGAAGACCTAAAAGTCCATGAGTCTCCACAGGCCTATGCAGAACTTGCTAGGGTGACACTTTCTCAAATCATCCTCTTTAACAGACGGCGTGCCGGAGAAGTCTCAAAGATGAGTCTTGAATCCTTCAAGAAAAGAGATCAGACTGAGCTCAATAGAGACATTGCTGCTAGCCTGTCACCACTTGAACAAAAGCTAGCCAAGCACTTTAGCAGGGTAGAAATTATAGGCAAAAGAGGGAGGAAAGTAGCAGTTTTACTAAATCCAGAGGTTGTCAGTGCAACAACATGTTTATCAGAGAAGAGACTCATGTTATGTGCACAAGGATAATCCCTTCCTTTTTGGATGGCCACATTGCCCACCCACAAGCCACTACAGGGGACAGGACTGCATCAGAATCTTTTCACGCAATTGTGGCGCTAAGAATCCCGACAATCTGAGGTCTACATATCTTCGCAAGCACGTTGCAACATTGTCCCAAATTCTCAACCTCAAAAATAATGAACTCGACCAACTAGCCAACTTTTTGGGCCATGACATTAGAGTCCACAGAGACTTTTATCGTCTGCCAGAGGCCACGATAGAAATGGCAAAAATCTCAAAGCTTCTTATTGCAATGGAGAAAGGTACTCTATCAAAATTCCAGGGGAAGTCACTTGAAGAGATTGAAATTGAAGGTAAGTGGTGGGAACAACACTTTCAATAGCTCCTCTTAAAGTATTACACATGATTTACATCAGAATATCTTTGGACTAGGTACACCTTGAGTGTTTTGAACAAATTTTTTTGTAATCTTGCTGTATTTAGGTGAATTGGACCCAGAGCTGGATGAGGATGAGGATGGTGATGATGACGACGGAGATGATGAACATGAGGTATACAAGAAAGGTAGTGGAGATGATGGCGACAGCAAAACCGTGGAAGATGATCGAGACGACAATGGTGGTGGAGATGATGTAGACAATGAAGAATGTGGAGACAGCGGTGGTGGTGATGAAGAGTCAAATGGTCATGGTCCACTTGGACTAAGAGGTATGATTTTAATGTTCTTCACATATTTTTCAGTATGTATTCATGGTAAAATTTGGATGACAGACAATATTTAACCCCATTGTCACATTATGGTATTTCACAACTGTCTTTATGTTTGTGGCTTCGTGATTTTAGCTCTAAGAGTATCCTAGTCATAATTTTATTTTCTGGCCTTTAACTTTTTTGGGGGGGGCAAAATTTTATCTTAAAAAAATATAAACCTTTTCCTTTGGAGATAAATTAAAATGATGTCCAATTTGAATGTAATGGCGTGTTCTCATCGCCGCGACTTGTGTTTTCATGGCCCCCGGATCACGAGGCCGTGGGCGGAGTCGACAGTGTTTTCGACAGCATAATTTCTGTGCGATACACAACAGCGCAGCGATGGACAAAGTAATAGGTTGTTTCATACCTGCTGCTCGGTCTGTGGTTGCTTTTCTGTTAAAGAAAGAACAGTTTCCCTCACTGAAGTCACAGTTGATTATTTATGCAGGCAACATTTATAATTTCTTGTTTTGCTTTCTGGGAGAGTAAAGGTGTAGTTCAACCTTCATATTTTCAGCAAAAGTAAACACGAGACAGATACAACGGGAAATAGCATTTATTTAAAAACGAACAAGCAGAAAAACAGACAGTAAACACGCCTCCTTATTTGAAACAGCTGCCCTAGTGAGCCAAGGACGACTTTGTTAAATGCTGCGGTGTTCGAGGCTTCCTCGCGGCGAAGAGCCACGTCCTCTCAACGAATCCATATTTCCTCTCGTCTCAAGACTCCTCGGAATCCCTAGCTTAACGCGCCTCACACAGGAGCAACTCGGTTTGTTCCGAGCGCTTCGCAGTTTGCCACTCGTCGTTTTCGCAAATATGGTTGAACACACTCGCGACGTCGAGTGCATTCCCGGTTCGCCCGCCTCTCCCCAAAAGACAAAGTAAACATGTATTGAAAAAGCTATTTTCAAAAAATGTATACACATATAAATATATTTGTTCAATAGTAGCTGCTTGTATTCACGGTAAAATGTACCTGACACAGAAGTTCCGTGTCGAAGGAGTTGGCGTGGATGTCCACTCTGACAGGGGACATCGACGAGGACACTGAGCCAATCCAGTGCCCTGCTCGTCGCTACGTCACCACTAAACTCGCTTTCGTCTCACTGGGACCCTGGGGGATTGAGGTACTAAAGCAGCACCCCCTACAACCGTGTAGCGGCCAGTGCGAACGCTCTACAACCGTACCGTGGCAAGGCAATGAGAACGCCCCCTAAGTTCCCCAATGTCCAATTTAAATGGAAAAACTACCCCAGATTTCGAACTTTCTGCCTAACAAACAAAACAAGACTTTTTTTTCTCTTTCATGTATGGTTTGCACTCGTGTAAAAGTAGTCTAGATTGTAGCTGACAAAAATAATGCATCAATTGGTGTATTTAGTCTGTTCGTCTGCAAAATTTGAAATGCTCCGGTCAGCCGTACCATACGCAACCAACAGGTTTCTCTGATTTTTATTTTTTAATATCATGTAAAAACAGAATTTCAAACGGTGGCGCAGTGGTTAGCGCTGCCGCCTCACAGCAAGAAGGTCGTGGGTTCGATCCCGGGCCTGGGACCTTTCTGTGTGGAGTTTGCATGTTCTCCCTGTGTCTGCGTGGGTTCTCTCCGGGTTCTCTGGCTTCCTCCCACACTCCAAAAACATGCATGTGAGGTCAATTGAACACTCTAAATTGTCCATAGGTGTGCATGTGAGTGTGAATGGTTGTTTGTCTCTATGGGCGTGTTTTCATTGCCTCGCCTCACCACGGTACACCATGCCTCGGTACGATTGCGTTTTCATTGGCTCTGTGATCACGAGACTGTGGGCGGAGTCGACGTGGTAAAGCGGGACAATGTTTTCGTCAGCATCATTTCTGTACAACACACAACAGCGCAGCAATGGACAAAGTAGAGGTTGTTTCATACCTGCTGCAACCTTTATATTTTCACCAAAAGTAAACGCGAGACAGATATAATGGGAAAATAGCATTCATTAAAAAACAAGAGAAAAACAGATTGTAAACGCGCCCAAAATAGAGCCTCCTACTTATTGAAATAGCCTGTATGAGCTGCCCTAGCAAGCCAAGGAAGGTGTTGTTAAATGTCGCGGTGTTCGAGGCGTCCTCGCGGCGAAGAGCCATGTCCTCTTGACGAATCAGTATTTCCTCTCGCCTCAAGACTCCTCGGATTACCTAGCTCGCCGCGCCTCACGCAGGAGTAACTCGATTTGTTTCCGAGTGCTGCGCCGCTTGCCGCTCGTCATTTTTCGCGAATATGGTTGAACACACCCGCGACGTTGAGGGCATGCCTGGTTCGCCCGCCCCTCCCCAAAAGACAAAAAACATGTATTGAAAAAGCTGCGTTCAAAAAATGTATACACATATAAATGTATTCATACAACATCAATAGTAGCTACTTGTATACACGGTAAAATGTACCTGACACGGAGCGCTGCGTAGGAGTTGGCGTCGATGTCCGTTCCGACAGGGGACATCGACGAGAGCACTGAGCCAATCCAGTGCCCTGCTCGTTGCTACGTCACCACTCAACTCACTTCGACTCGCTTGGCCCCTCAACAATAGAGGTACCAAAACAGCACCCGCTACAACCGTGTAGCGGCCAGTGCAAACACCCTTACACCGTACTGTGGCGAGGCAATGAAAAAGCGCCCTATGTGGCCTTGCGATGAACTGGCGACTTGTCCAGGGTGTCACCCTGCCTTCGCCCTAAGACAGCTGGGATAGGCTCCAGCAGACCCCCGTGACCCTGATCTCAGGAAGAAGCGGGTATGGAAAATGAATGAATGAATGAGTTTCATTGTTGAATCACTATATAAAAACATTTATTGGTGGCCTATTTTTCTTTTCACCAGAAAATCAAGAAATGCAGATCCCTGAAGAGTCCAGCAGCTCTTCTGGTAGTGTGTCAAAATAATATAATTTGTCCTTGCTTGTTTGCAGTTAGTACTGATCTTGCTGCAAAGCTGTTAAAAGATCTAAAGTTCTTAAATCTGAGTAGTTATTTATTCCTTTTTTTTATTAGGTAAAAGAAAACACGTGGGATTGCCCCAGGGCAAGGCCAAGAACTGCAAAGGTAAGGTTTTTGTTTTTTATTGTCATAGTAATGGTTTTGTTTTCCATATACCTGGTTTATTGAACGCATGAGTTTATTTGCGTTGTGATGAGGTGAGTTCTGTTTTCGTATCATAGAGGGCCTTTTTTCAAGGCACAATTTGCTAAATGTTGTTGTGCACTGTGTATGGATTTGTAAAAACATCTCAGTTATATCTCATCCCTGCTCCAGAGGCAGTGCTTTGGGTACTGAATATTATTCTTGCCGTTTTAAATAGAGATTTCCTATCTTCTCCAGGGCAAAGAAATGAGTGTGCGACTCAGAGTGTGGTATCCACCTCTAAAGGTAGGACTAAAACTAATAATTTCTTTCTTTTTTTTAATTTATTTTTTTGGTACGGAAATAGTGATAGAACACCCCAAGTACAGTTCACTTCAGTACATGGTATTGTCAGCTGATGCAGACATTACTATGTTGTTGGACTCAAAAAATCTTTGGCCTGAAATTTAAACTCGACCTGTAACAGCTGTCTTCACCATTTAACATTTCTTTTTTTTCTTGTTGTTGACAGATATTAACTCAAGAAGATGTGTGAAAAGGCAGTGGAGCAAGGATGAAGTTTGTGCTGTTATGAAACACTTCAAAACACACATTTTAAATGGACACTTGGCAACAAAGTTGGAGTGTGAGCGGTGTAAGGTTTCTGAGCACCCTGTTTTGGTGGACAGAAGTGTCCAGAACATAAGAGACTTTGTTCGGAACAGGGGCATCATGTTAAAAAGAGACAACGTAATCATGACCATTTTGCTGTGGCTGTTGGTCTTTGGCCAGCAGCTATTTGCTGTACGTTTTTTGTTTTTCAGGTGAAATGCACTTCGTGTTTCACTCACGTTATTGTTTACATTAAAAAAAACATCAACATGTTTTACATTGTTTTCAGGGCAGGTCCCGCAAAGTAAGCTATTTTCTGCTCTGCATTTTATGTTGAAATTATATGCACTTTTTTCAGTATTCTCAGGGCAAGACTTGTGAAGGAAGCCTTTAACCTATCGGCTGCTCCGTACTTTATGTTTGAATCATACCTAGCATTTTTGTTTGTTTTTTGTTTGTTTTTGTTTTTACAGTATTTTCAGAGCAAGACTTGTTAGTGAGCCTTTAACCTTTTTTTTGTTCTGCACTTTGTTTAAATTATACTTGCCACTTTATTTTAATTCAATTTATTGCTCTCTTCAAAGAGCTGAGGTTTTTCCTCTAATTCAAGAAAATAAAAAATAAAAAAGCAAGACACAATTTTCCTTATTTATTGTCTTTTCAGGACAAAAGGGTATTTGAAAGGAACAGAACTATTTAAACAATGCCAACGTGTTGGCATTGATTGCATGTGTGTGTATGGGCAATAACTATCTAGACCAGTTTGGTTCTCATGATGAAGGATCTTGTCCTGATTGTGTGTGTGTGTGTGTATGGTAATGTCCTAATAAGCAAAGGGGTCCTCAGAAGTCTCCACTAGGATTGGAAACGCCTCCTCCCGCCCCCGTCCTGATAAACCTAAAAATGTCAGATTTTAATATCTTCCTATTTCTTGACAATAATTCAATCCTAAATAGCCAGAAAAATCGCTGATTTTTTTAAAACATAATTTATCTTTGCTGCACCTGTCTGGGACTAAGACAAAGGTGGGCCCCCATAAACCACAGCAGAGCCGGTTTGGACAAACTGACCTTTGTGTGTGTGTGTGTGTGTGTGTGTGTGTGTGTGTGTGTGTGTGTGTGTGTGTGTGTGTGTGTGTGTGTGTGTGTGTGTGTGTGTGTGTGTGTGTGTGTGTGTGTGTGTGTGTGTGTGTGTGTGTGTGTGTGTGTGTGTGTGTGTGTGTGTGTGTGTGTGTGTGTGTGTGTGTGTGTGTGTGTGTGTGTGTGTGTGTGTGTGTGTGTGTGTGTGTGTGTGTGTGTGTGTGTGTGTGTGTGTGTGTGTGTGTGTGTGTGTGTTCCTGTTTGAATAAAATTGGTGGTTTCTGTATACTGGACCACTCTCAAGCTTTCATTAGCAACCGAGTCTGTGTGATCTCCTCAAACTTTTGCTAATCTTCCAGGGGAAATTCCTGGTGGTGCTGTCGGTTACAATTCTAGATTACCTTTACACGAACTATAGGTAATAAATCTCATGAATACGTATATGCCTTAATTGGCTCCTCCCTGCCTTTTGCGGTTGCCACAGTAGGTTGTGCCTTGCACAACCTGCACCAGACAGGGGGAAGCCAGCAGCCTATGGCATTATATTTGTGCATCTATTTTGAGCGCGCAATTATATTTTCTGAGCACACAATTATACATTTTGAGCGCATAAAATATATTTTGCAAGCACAAATCGATTCTGAGGGCCTTATATGCGTTTGCATGTTATGTTTATCCAAATGTTCGCTCACAAACACTTTCCATGGTGCTCAAGCGGCCCACTTCACTCGTTCGCTTTCCCCCTCCTCCTCTCGCTCAAAACTGATTTTGTGCTACTCTCTTTCTCTCCAACAGCACTTGCTGAGACGGGAGTTGATGGAGGGACTTCTGACCAAATTACAATCTGCAATAAACCAGCAACCACTGAATTTGGACTATTTAGAGTTCTTGACTCGCCATCAACTCATTCTCTGAGTCATTCTCTGAACAAATAGGTGGTGTGTGTCAGAAATTACAGTTGCTTTGCAAAATCTCCATCATGCTGTCCAGTGGGAAATTAATCTCAGCTGTACACCAATTGTGAGTCTGTGTTTTCTCTAATCCAACAGGTACAATATCGTGGTCTTTGGTTGAGTAGATGGCTACTCAAGAAAGGTAACTATTTAAATACATGAAGAAACGCAAAGAATTTTTTCAGGAGACTAAAGGTGTAGATGTAATTTAATTTTTTTTAAGGCGATTATTGAGCTTTTTGAAAAATATTAGACTAATGTAGCTTGTATTCAAATTCCAATTAGAACAATCATGCATTTTGCGTGAAAATGTCAATGTCCACACAAGGGTTTGAACACAGTGTAGAAGTGTATTACACCAGGGTTTTTCGGTCCTGATGTACCCCAGTCCTACACTTTTAAGATGGTCCCCTACTTCAACATTTTTGATTTCAGTGATTGGGTAGTTATCAGGACTTTGCAAAGATTAATGTACAGCTGATTATTTAAGTTCGATTTGTTGACGGAGCAAACTATCTGAAACAAAGGCAGGGATGCTCCAGGACCAAGATTGAGAGGCACTGCTTTGGACTATTGCTTGTAATTTAAGCATTTAAATTGCACTGGCATTTTGTATATTTTTCAAATATAAAGTATCTAATGTAAATTATCTCAAATTGGTTGTAGGTAGTACCTATTAACTTATGTCGGCTTGCATTTCTGGCTAAGGTTATCAGTTCATGCATATGAATGTGTAGGTGTTCATTACATTTGAGTGGCTGTGTCAAGATATGGGTCTTCTGATATTTTTTTTATTGTATGATGCCACACTATAAGATGTAAGCCATAGGTCTGATGGAATAGCTGAAAGCAGATGTAAAATTTCCTATGTTTTTTGCAGATCATGTAATTGAATGCAGCAACAAACAAAGCAGCAACTGCATTCTCATTTTTTATGAGATCAACCCAGCTCCATGGTTTACCATCCAGGTATTCTGCCAAAACAAACACATATGGATAAATGCCTATGTTAAAATTTCATATCTAAACATATATATCACATACTATCAACAAGTGCTTTCCTTTAATATCTAAGTAAATCTTGTTGGATTAATTGTTAAATTCATTATCATAAAAATGTATTTTCATACTTGGGTAAGAGGGGATCAGGGTGTTGAAAATGTGGACATTGCACACTACATGTTTGCCAAACGGGGAACCGGGAGAGCAAGCTTTATCTCTGGAAAGTGTGCACAACCAGAGGTTAGTTGTTTAAAAGTCTTGCAATTTCTGAATGCCTACTTATTGTCATTGCAATTTAGTTTCTCAATAAATGCATAAATTGATGTTGGCCAACTCAAATTTCATTCTAGAATAGAGCGACTTTGGCGTGACGTCTGGATAGCGGTCTCTTCCAAATACTACAATGTCCTACACTCTCTAGAGGAAGATGGTCTGCTGGATGTCTCAGATGAGGTACATCTGTTTGGTGTACACTACATCTTTGTTCCTAGACTCCAAGCTGACCTTGGCACCTTCACCGGAGGATGTGATAATCAGTCGCTACGGTCAACAGGAGGTCTCACTCCTGAACAACTTTGGTGTATGGGACATCTACAAGATCTGCACGAAGGGGAAAGACTTGAGGTACATCATTAGAATTTAACAATTCATATAACGCAAGCTGTGTGACAATCTGATACCGACGTTGCCACTTTCAAATCTCTTTTATAACATGGTTATGTATATTGATTGGTTGTCAGGATTTGTGTGTAGATGACGCAGACAATTTTCACAAACAAACCTTAATACCTTTGTTGGTTGCAGTGAAAGGCACATGTTTAGAACCCTTAGCAACAATTTAATCAGTTCTAATTTATATTAAGATACATAGATACACTTTTATGACGCAACTCTTTTTAATAAACAAAATACACCTAACAGAACACTATTTTGAGCCATGACTTATTGCTTTTGTTTTGTGTTTTCTGGCTTTGTAGAAACTTCAAGACCTAGAAATTGACCTGGAGGGTGTCGTACTGAACGATGGTACTAGTGCTACTGGAACAGTTGTAGTTCCTGAAATTGAATGCCCACTGGATGATGAGGCCCTGGAGGAACTTCAGAGAACTGTCATGTGGTCGTGACTTGTATATACAGTTTTTGCACAAGGTGTCTCACATTAACACTTAAAACATGTAGATACAATTGCTGGTTTCTGGAACCTTATTTTACAAGCCATCAAAATACTTAACAAATGCGTACAAAAACGGTATGTATTGTGTAACAACTTTAAGTATTGTGAAAAATAACGAATAATAAATAAAAAATAATACAAAAAAATAAATAAGAACTTGTCTAGTTTTTAGATCAAACAACCATTGGCCTAATAACTTGACTGCAGGTAGAGCTGCTAAACTCTGTGGGATCTACCACCATATCGCACAGCTTCAGTCATGATTCTTTTAAACTCAGTGTAAGTGCTAAGATGCTACGTTGGAAAAGTCAGTCTGTGTGCATGCTCTCACTGTTGGGTAGCACACAAAGTGGTCTCCAAGCCTTTCCTTGCATTCATGGTCAAAGTTACATTCATTCATCTTCTATACCCGCTTATTCCTATTCAGGGTCACGGGGGTCTGCTGGAGCCTATCCCAGCTGTCTTAGGGCAAAGGCAGGGTGACACCCTGGACAAGTCGCCAGTTCATCGCAGGGTCAAAGTTACATGTTATTTTGAAATGCCTCTTTTCCTCAGGGAGGATGGGGATGTGGGAATGCCCTGTCATTCACAGGAGCACATGTGGCACTGCAAGAGGTTCTGTTTTGCCAGCTGCACTGTCTGTCTCCACATCTGTAATTATTTTTTTTCAAATAACTTTAACAACTTGAACTCTTTTAATACAAGGGCATTTGTATTTGGTATGTTAAATTGTTTACATTGTATACTATAAGGTATTTCAAGCTCCTCTAAGAAATCTTGGAGGAAGTTGACTATCTTCCTCTCAGCTCGTTCCTTCGATGACCCCTTTTCAGTGTAATGTGGCTGGCAGTTCATCATAATGAAATCAGCATCAGGCTATAAAGAAATACAGATTTGGCTTAATATTTTAAAGTATACAATCTCAGACCAATAATGACATACACAATAGAAATTGCAATGTGGAACAAATTTTTTACTTTGGTGATCTTTCCAGGTACAAACAAAGACTGGCAAGCTGCAGGGTTTGAGGCCATCTGGCCCACGAGACCATACAGCCCCAAGCCCTTTCTTACTTACTGTAGCATTGGAATCACTCTTGTTGAATATAGCACAATTGCTCTGAAGAAAAGCATAGGAAAGACAAAAATCGTGGTTTTGAAAGATTTTAATGAGAATTATTAAAATGATCTTGTTGCTTTGGTTTGTTTTCTTCATACATACATACGCCAATTTGTGCGTACTATGTATCACTGTGATGAATTTGAAGTGTTTGCTTAAATTTCCAATGAAGTCTTATTGTTATAATAAATAATAATAATAAACTTTTATTTGTACAGCGCTAAATCACAACCAAAGGCGTCTCAAAGCGCTTTATACAATCACAGAGAACCAACCGGGCCCCCGGAGCAAGCAAGATGCGACAGTGGCTGGGAAAAACTCCCCTGTGGGAAGAAACCTAGGGCAGAACCAGACTCCAGAGGGCGATCATCTGCCTATGAGTAGTTGGGGTGAAGTAGAAAGATAGAGGAGAGACAGAGAAAGAGAGAAAGGAGCAGAGTGAGCCAGGGTGGCAGACAGGACAGAGTGAAAAACAGATACACCAACCAGGCAAAACGGATATAAACACAAAGAATAGGAAATAATTCAAGGCTGCTGTCCATGTGGAGTGTAAGTGTCCATGCTTTGGAAGGCAAGAGCCTAGCTTGATGGACAATCTGCCGATAGGACTAGTCCAGGTCTTAAGCGTGGTGGTGGGATGAAGCGATGACAGCAAGACCCCCAGGACAGCACAATCCAGCTCCTGGCGCAGTGGTCATCACCTGCCGGGGACACAGAGACTGTGGCAGTATCATGCATATCGAGCATACTGTACAAAGCATAATGAGAGCTTGGACAGAGTGGATAGAGTAAAAGATTGATTGGGTGAGGAGAGTGATAAAGGCTCCGCCTGCACAGAGCAACGATCCCTGTAACGGGAGCGAAAGATCTCCCTCCACGGCGTAAGCCTACAGCAGCTTAACTGACAGTGGATGGAGTCTAACTATAAGCTTTAAGAAAAAGGAAAGTCTTAAGTCTTCTCCTAAATAAACTAACTGTGTCTGCCCCCCTCACCGAGGCTGGAAGATGGTTCCAAAATAGAGGTGCCAGGAAACTGAAACACCTACCTCCTGATCTAACTAGAAATTTTTGGGATAACTAAAAGACCTGAATCCTCAGAGCGAAGGGCTCTTGGAGGATGATAAAGTTCAATGAGTTCCCTAATATAAGAAGGAGCCTGAGAATGAAGAGCTTTGTAAGTTAAAACTAGAATCTTAAATTCAATTCTAAATTTGACAGGCAGCCAATGCAAGGAAGCTAAAATTGGAGTAATATGCTGCCTCCTTCTAGTTCCGGTTAACAATCGTGCCGCAGAGTTTTGGATTAACTGTAATGTCCTAAGGGATGAATTTGGGCATCCTGCTAGTACCGAGTTACAGTAATCTAGCCTAGACGTAACAAAAGCATGGATTATTTTTTCCGCATCTTTGAAGGACAAAAAACTTCGAATTTTGGCAATGTTTCTTAAGTGGAAGAAAGCTGACCTCCCTACATTCTGTATATGAGAATTAAAGGTCAGGTCCTGATCAAAAGTGACTCCTAGGTTCCGCACAGTAGAACTGGGTGTAGTACCAAATAGACCACTTTGTCCATCAAAAACTCTGTCCCTACTCTCTCGCGATCCAAATATAATGACCTCAGTTTTGTCGGTATTAAGCAACAGGAAATTCTGTGTCATCCAAGTTCTGACATCACGAAGACAAGATTCCAATTTGGCCAACTGATGAGCCTCGTTTGCCTTAAAAGAAAAGTACAACTGTGAGTCATCTGCGTAAGAATGGAAACTGATGCTATGCTTTCTGATGATGTCACCAAGAGGTGACATGTAGATGTTGAAGAGGAGTGGCCCAAGTACAGATCCTTGCGGGACACCATGACTAACCCTCCTACGTTCTGACGAATGATTATGAACATGAACAAACTGAAAACGGTCAGACAAGTAAGATCCAAACCAGTCCAAGGCGCAATCCTTGATGCCGATAGTATCTTCTAATCTCCTAAGAAGAATGCTGTGGTCAACTGTATCAAATGCTGCACTGAGATCTAGGAGGACCAGAACAGAGAGAAGACCTTTGTCAGATGCACACAAGAGGTCATTACTTACCTTAAGCAATGCAGTTTCAGTGCTGTGACCAACTCTGAAGCCAGACTGAAAAGCCTCAAGTAGATTGTTGTCGTTCAAGAAGTCCACAAGCTGCCTAGCAACAACTTTTTCTAAGATCTTGGAGAGAAATGGAAGGTTCGAGATTGGCCTATAATTTGAAAGCACACTCGAGTCCAAATTGGGTTTTTTGATCAGAGGCTTGATTACAGCCACCTTGAAAGCATGAGGGACAAAACCTGTTGATAGAGAATGATTAATAATTCTAAGAATGACACAATGAAGCAATGGGGAAACCTCCTTGAGAAGCCTGGTTGGAATTGGGTCCAGAAGACTGGTGGTCGACTTAGCAGAGGAGACAAGAGAATCAAGTTCCAAGAGTCCAACTTGCTGAAAACTCCCGAAATACACACTGGGGTTGCCATGTTGAGAAAGATCTGCCATGTGACCTGTGGAAGACAAAGAAGACAAAGAAGACGAGGAATTCCCAATCTCAGTTCTGATACCTTCTACTTTTTGCTGGAAGAAGTTCAGGAAATCGTTGCTTGACAGGCCAGTAGGGACGCATGGCTCAACACAATGATGGCTCCTCGTCAGCTTAGCAACTGTACTAAATAAAAACTTTGGGTTGTTCTTGTTAGAGTCAATAAGAGCAGAAAAGTAGGAAGTTCTACTGATACGCAGGGCCTTTTTATAGGACCTAAAGCAATCCTGCCAAGTCTTGAAGGATGAAGCTGTTTTTGACGAACGCCAAGTTCTCTCAAGCCTTCGCAAATTTTGTTTTAATTTGCGAGTAGAGGAAGTAAACCAAGGGGCTGATCGATCCTGCCTTTTCATACTTACCTTATAAGGGGCAAGATCATCCAATGTTGATTTCAGAATACAAGAAAAGCGATCTGTCAAGGAGTCTAGATCAAGATCAGTCAAGTGGGTGGGGGGAGAGGCCGGAAGCATGTCAAGAGGTACAAGGGCATCAAGCAGATCAGGAAGCCTCTCCTTAAATTCAGCAACAACAGAGTCCGAAATGTTTCTACTCATTATTGACCTTGCTTGGGGAATGTGATCCGCTACAATAAAGCCGAAAGTGATCAGAAAGTGGTCAGACAAAACGTCGTTTCGGGGAAAGATTGTCAGCTGCTCTACACCAAGTCCAAAAGTGAGCACAAGATCCAAAGTATGACTATGCTTATGAGTGGGTACATTCACAACTTGAAGGAAGCCTAAGGAGTCGAGGATAGATTTGAAATGAGAACTCAGACTGTCACTCTCAATGTCGACATGAATATTAAAATCTCCAATCACTATGATCTTGTCTTTAGTCAATGCTAAAGTAGACAAAAACTCTGAAAATTCATCTAAGAAAGAAGAATATGGACCGGGGGGACGGTAGACAACAATGAATTCAACGGAATCTGCCTGCCTATCAGGTGACAACGAAATAGACATCGCTAAACTCTCAAATGAACTATAAATAGATTGAGCCTTGAGATTGACTAACAAATTGGAATTATAAATAGCTGCAACGCCACCTCCTCGACCACTATCACGAGCCTTATGAGTATTAATATGACTAGGAGGAGTGGCTTCATTAAGACTAAAATATTCATCTTGACGTAGCCATGTCTCTGTGAGGCCTAAAATATCAACACTATGTTCACTAATCAAATCATTAACTAAAACTGCCTTGGAATGTAGAGACCTAATGTTAAAAAGGCCACATTTCACCATTTTGTTTGTGGGAGCATAATTACCGTATTATGCTTTCCTTGCAGTCCAGTTTGATCTGGCTGGTGTACCCACAGCTGACAATTTCATCAACATACATCACCAGAGACTGGACATATGCAGAATTTTCAACCTGAAATGTGCAATGTAGAGATGAAGCAAAAAATGCAATACGTTAAAACATAAGCAAAAAAATTAATATTTGACAATGCCAAAGAGCACTCACCCTGCTGATGAGTTGTCATGATTCTACATCAGCCACATCTTCCTTAGACAGAGAGTGAAAGTCAATCTCTCCTGTGCAGAGAAAATTGTAGCACCACTCTTTAAAAAAAGCAGGTGGTGGGCCACCTTGTGCAAGGCTGACTGCCAATAGTTCTGAGTAAGGTAGAAAAGGTCTCAGTATATAAATAAGAATTATCACATACATAAATTTGTAAAAACATTACCAACCTGAAATTCTCATTGTCAAGGTCTGACAAAGAGTACTTAGGATTTTTAGGATTATTTCCCAACTCCTTCAAAAAATTTGATTTTCAATACCTGCAATCATTTCTTCGACAAAAAAGCAATGCACACCTTTATATGATTTTTAGTTTTTGTTACATATAACAACAAAACATTTACGTGACCAACTTACCAGTAAGAAACTCTTTTCTAAGTGCACCTGTATCGATGCCTGCCTGCCTCCCCTATGAAGACCACCTTCAGAGGACTTGCAGGAGATGCATTTTTTTTCCCTTTTCCATTGAAGACTGCCCCTCTCAAGAAGGTCTTCTCTGTCCACACACAGTTTAAATTATTTTGTGGTGTCAATTTGGTGTTTGAGGAAGAGCAATATATCCTCCAAACTAAGGAAGACAACAGAAGAAATATTGAGATAATTTCAAATACTTAAACAAAATTTATACACATCAAAATAATTTAAAAGTATGTGATTGCTAGCTTGTGTGTAATTTAGAACAAGTTGGCTATGTTATAATATATGATAGTGCAAAGCATGTTTGCACGATTATAAGTGAACATACAGAGACATCTTAATATGACATACCTTTTTGGTGTGGTAACTGGAGTTTGAGCAGCTGTACTTGGACTATTACCATTTGGTGCAGAAGCCCCTGTACATTCATAGCTGCACAGGAAACAATAGTCTCAAACACTAAACACTGTACGTACAGTATACATAGACATTGTTCAGATTGTTTAGACTATGCACAGATATTCATCTATGAAAAACGTTTATTTTACAGCAACACCTGCACAAAAGCAGGGCAAAGCACATTACCTTTCCCCACATAGACTAGCATGAACTGTGATCTCATCAGCTGGGAATTCTTTGGTGCAAATTGGACAAACCATCTGAAATTTTAAAAAGGTGTTAATTAAAAAAAAAAAAAGCTGGTGCAAAAGTAAATCAAAGAGATCTAGGATTTTGTTGATATACTATATTTACCTTACACATGTTCTCCACAATAGATACACCATCAGATGACTGCAAATTTACAGAACAGTCAATTCAATTTAAATTGTAAAGAAAAAAAAAGTTAAACAACTACAATTTTACCTTACCTCATCATCATCATCAGATAGTTTCCCCTTGCATGCCTTAACATGCACCACAAGCATGTGCAAGGGCATGACTTTATTACACTGGTAACATGTCTTCTTTGGCATCTTTGGAAGTGCTTTGAGTCAGGAGGAAGAGGAGAGGTGTCCAATGTCTCCTGAAGCGGTACTATGTAAAAAGTGGCTTTACCGCCTGCTGACACAGTTCGTAGAGCTTTGGTAGTATACCCCTCTGCCTCTGGTAGAATGCAGTAAGTTTTCGTCGACCGCTCCCACCTTAATTAAGAAGGGAGGAAGGAAAGAAGGAAAAAAAAAGTTTAGAAATCATCTGTTTACCATCAAAAATTGGAAAGTTAGATGTGGTAGTTCGTAAATATAAAATCTTAAAACAATATTTATCCTACAAACCTGTTGCTTTATACAAGAGCCAGCCTCCACAAAGACCCTCCTTTTTTGGAAATGTGTCAGCCAGGAGCCTTGAAATCTTTGATAATAAAAACGTAAGAGAGAGAGAGAAACAAGAGACAGGGCACACAACTTAAGATAAAGTACAGTAACCTTAATAACAAGTTAAACAACAACTGGACTGAAAGTTGTACCTCTGTGTGGTCACCATGTTCAGGAAGGCTCACCGTCTGTCTCCCCATGCCCACCTGAATGAGTTTGAGTTCCTCGACTGGCAACGGTGTGTGGGCACTATTTTTTGGCAGCAGATAAAAA
The DNA here is from genome assembly GCF_046127955.1 of Nelusetta ayraudi. Lineage (NCBI taxonomy): Eukaryota > Metazoa > Chordata > Actinopteri > Tetraodontiformes > Monacanthidae > Nelusetta > Nelusetta ayraudi. The sequence goes on from NW_027466092.1 coordinate 21,786,530, forward strand.
GTGGGAGAGGTTGTCTTAAATGTTACTCTCCTAAGATGTTTGGTGGCAGTCAAACACCTCTTTTTACCATGATTAAAGTTGGACTTAAAATATCCTGGAAAAGATCTGTAGAATAAAATATAAATGTGAGTTTAGTAAGTGGTGCATTCAAATTCTAACATATGTATATACATTTTCCCACGTAGTCACAAATCAAACTATTGTCTGAGTGTGATTCAAAATACGCATTTGATTTTACACATTTTAACAGGAAAACATCTCTCTTCGCCAGTGCAATGACGTTGTGTGGTTTGAAGAAAAAACCTTGCCATTTCTTGTTGCACAGTTAGATTTCTTGGGGCTGGGCAAGCCTGCTCTGTCTCCTGCCTTGTAGGGCTTGATGAACCGTTTGGAGCCAAAGTGTCAAGCAGTATAGACACAAGGTTTCTGGCTGCTGACTCAACTGTACCATGAGCCTAAATCAGTTCAGGATGTTACGTTAACATGTTTCCTGGTCAAAGTAATTAGAAGCAAAAGCGGCGACTGACATTAAAATCACGGTAAATGGTTGTTGGCCTCCAGTTGAGCTGGCTAGGTACCAAGCTAACAAAATCATTTGATCTTAAACTATCGACAGACGTAGGCTAGACAAAGGATTTGTCATTAAAATACTGAGAAAAATAGCTAATGGCTAGTTTATAAACATACAATGAATGCACACCAACCAACCAAAAAAAAAGAAAAAAAGAAAAAAGAACTTTACAAATGTTACTGACACACCGTTGAAAAAGGCCACACAAACTACTTACATGTGGTCTGGGTGGTTGTGGCTGTTGTTCACCTGACATTATCTAAAAGTGCCCAGGACGGAGAGGAAAGTATTCATCAGTCACACAATATCTATTGTCTTAAAATAAACTGATATGATATATGATTTAAAAAAATAAAAAATAAAAAATAAAATACTGACCGAAGTTTGCGATGAGTCATGTCTTTATCCGGTTATCTCACGCGAGCGTCTTCAGGTTTGTTTTTTTGTTTTTTTCCCCTGTGGTGAATGTAACTAGTGATTTCATTGGTGGATAGACAGCCAATCACAGTGTACTTCCGTAAGCTCTCTGATTGATTAGTTTTGTGGCACAATCGCTAGTTGAGCGCGCGGAGAAGACAACCCGAGCGCGCAGAGAGAGTTTTGAGCGAGAGGAGGAGGGGGGAAGCGAACGAGTGAAGTGGGCTGCTTGAGCACCATGGAAAGAGTTTGTGAGCGAACAATTGGATAAACATAACATGCAAACTCATATAAGGCGCTCAGTATATATTTTTATATTTTTTTTCTGCGCGCAAAATTTATAATTGTGTGCTCAGAAAATATAATTGCTCGCTCAAAATAGATGCACAAATATAACGCCATAGCAGCCCAGCGGGCAACCCAGACTCTGGAGGCCCAAAAAGCAAAGACTTACCAGAGAACTGTACAGGGCAAGTGCTAGCTACCATCTCTATGACGTCCCCAGGGATCTGCATTGCTCGAGAACCTTGAACCCGGTCAGCACTTGTAGAGGGAACATTGCGCAGAGTGGTGGCCTGGTGGCAGTGTTGCAAGGCCTCAATGGCAGGACCAGGACACTGGGTGACTGCCGGGAGGTTGAAGAAGGAAAGCCCATGTGCCCCAAAAAGCTGTTGGTAACCACGACAGATTCATCCCAAGGAACTAAAGATTCAATGCTCGACAGGTCCTTCACCACCAGAATCCCACAGGTAGGGATCTTCTTTCCACAAAGAATGACATCCAGTTTCAGATAACCAATATAGGGAATAGCAAGCCCATTGGCAGCCTGGAACTGCAACCAATGAGAAGACTGGAGGTGATCATGTCCCCAAGGTGCAAACTGTTCATGAAAGAAGCTCTCGTTGACAGTGGACACCATTGACCTGGTGTCCACCAAGCAGGAGACAGTGACCCCATTCATGACAACATCAACATTTGGACAGGGTTCCATTAACCAGGGCAACGGGTACGTGTGAGCCTGCTGATTCCTTATCTGTGATTCCAAAACTGTGGTTCGACAGTTCAGCACTCTCTTGTTTTCCTGCTGGCAAGTGGGCCTGGCCACAGTGGAAGACACAACAGCAGCAGGCAAAGCCAGGACCCGTTCCCCATCACAATCCCTGGAGATGTGACCAGGGTTGCGGCAACGATTGCAAATCACAGGGCCATTACGACAAGATTGAGCTGATGAAAAGGAAGACTGCATGGAGGGAGCAGTGTGGGTGAGTTCATTGTGCTGCTCCTGCTGGCGCTTTAACAACTCTTTTAACTCCCCAAACTCAGGGTCACGTGAAGAGACTAGAGGAGCTGGCCGAGAACTGTGCTGCATCCCATACTGCAGACCATACATAGTAGCAACTGCGTTCCAGTGCTCCCCGGGTGAACACCTCCCTCTCCCAGTGCATGCCATTCCCATACACATCCAATAATGTAGCAGCAGGTTGTCGGAGAACTAACCGTTTCAGCTCCCGGCAAAGAGCACTGTCCAAAACATGTTCCACAAACTGATCACAAAGTAGGACCTCTATGTTTAGTGGGCTCTCCGGTGTGCACTGTTTCACCTGCTCCATGAGAGCGATGGGGGCGAAGGAGAACTCTAAGAGCGTTTTCCCCATTTACTGCTTCCTTGAAAAGAAGGCTGATTACAGCATTACATATGATCTCATACAGCCAAACAACTCTGTCAAGACTGCTAATATTTTTGCCGGGTCCCTCCTCTGAGTGCTGGAGGGATATTTTATCTCCTCTCTGGCCTCCCCTTCCAAATGGTCAAAGATGGAGAACGCTTGGTCAGCAACTGACAGATGGCGAGCGCGAATGCACGCGTGAACCTCCTCCACCCACTCAGTTACACCAATACCAGTCTTACCGTTAAACATGGGGCATGTGCAGTCCCTGGGCACGACCACCAACAGCTCAGTGACAGTCGTGCCAGCAAAAAGAGCACCACCCGCCATAGCAGGAGAGACGGAAGCGGCCACACCGGGACCCGCCTAAGAGGCAACACCCTGCTGAAGCAGCCGCTCATTTTCTGACCTTAGCTGGGCCACCAGGTCTCTAAGATACTTCACCTCCTCCTCCATAACTGTAGGGGATAATAATAATAATAATAATAATAATAATAATAATAATAATAATAATAATAATAATAATAGAAAATCTCTAAAAATAAATCATATTTGTGTCTAAGGGCGTTTTCACACCAGGAAAGTCCTTAGTTCGCTTTCTTTGGTCCGGACCAAAATACAGTGTATCTTTTTGGTTTGGTGCGGTTCCTTTTCACATTGCAATTTTCGCAAGAGTCCCAGGATTTGACAACAAACCCACATGTGTGCAAAGATCGTGCAAATCATTGGACAAAACGGTACGGGGCGGGGTAACACGGTAAAAAACGGAAACAATCGTGGATCTCCAGCGTGCTGCATTCGTTGTGCTCATGTTTGTTTGTTTTTTCCACACAAACACAAGCGTTTGCAGGTCATTTGGAGCATCAGAAGCTTTGGATGCAACGTCGATTTTATGAGGAGATGTTTACCATTTTGCGACAACGAAGCCGTTTGGCAAGAAGCGTCTCCTCATTGCTCCACGTTGAACCGCGACTCATGTTCGCCTGACGTAGTGTGTGATTTCACAACTAGTTCGAGCCACGGTGCGGTCGATCTCACACATCAACCGATGGTTCATTTGGAAGCGAACCGAGACCACCCCTCCGGCGAGGTCTCGGACCGCTGGTTCGCTGGTTTGTATTCACACCAGCCCAAAAGGTCCGCAAAAGGTACTTTTTTGGTTTAGTTCGAACCAAACAGGGCAGGTGTGAATACGCCCTAAGAGTGCATCCTACCAACAAGACCAAAATGTGGTGCGTGGGGGTGGGAGGGTTGGTTATTAGAACAGATAGAATAACGGGATGGACCTAATGTAATTTCAGTGCTGTCAAGGCAACGCCACCTGGAAGAATTTGGCCCCCAAGGAAAATAGTTAAGGACACAGGTTTGTTATTACTTGTGGGATTCCAGAACTGGTTCGAACCACGGTGCAGTCGCTTTCACACATCAACCGAACCGTATCATGGTTCGAGTCGACCACCTCTCCGCCGAGGTCTCGGACCGGCTGTTTGCTCCGCACCAGAGTTCGCTGGTTTGTATTCACACCAGCCTAAAAGGTCCGCACCAGGGACTTTTTTGGTTTAGTCCGAACCAAACACGGCAGGTGTGAATACGCCCTTACTAAAGAGACTCAGACATTTTTGGGATTACTAGTACCATCTTAAACTGGTTCAGGTCCTACTTGACTGATAAGAGCTTTTTGGTCCATGTCAATCAATTTTTATCTGACCCGACAGAGCTAGCCTGTGAGGTCCCACAGGGATCAGTCCTTGGCTCTTGTAGGTAATTTTACATTTAATCTTGATGCTTGTGCCTAATTATATACTCACTGATATAAATATGCATAATTATATAATCATTGTAATGAATATGTTTAAATTAGTCAATGTCTTCTTAAAGGGCACCTATGATGCTTTTCCACTTTTCTCAGCTTTAAAAACTGTTACAATGTTGAACCCTATCGTCAACGATTGAAAATCGTCAAATAACGACGTTCATGCGTTTGGACGTAAGCCCTGCAAATTGTTGGGTATGGTTCTAAACGCTCTGTTCACGGAGATTTTTTCAACACTGGGAACGCAATTACGTAATTGAGTTCCGGAGCTCCTTTCATGGCCAAGCTCAGACACACTCTCAGACTGGTTCCGCCCTCCCCCGCTCTGCCCCGGAAGTGATGTCGCAGTGTGCTGCTCCAAGAAAATGTTTTTTCGGTCTCAGGGAAATTAAAAAATATGAAATAAAAAATACAGAGCAACTACCGAAGCACACCACAACCGTTGGAGTGGAACGAACAAAGAAAATGTTGGAGGTTTGTTCAGTCTAATGCGGATGCCATGGAACACCAGTCCGGTCGGCAACGGGAGTGAGACGGGCTCGACTCGGCCCCCTGGTGGACGACGAGAGAATAGTCAGCCATGGCAATATTTGAAAACATGTATGAGGACTGTGAGTGTATTGTGACCTCAAGCAACATTAGTTTTAAGACTACTTGCAACGTACAACCGCTGAATCGTGTTGATTAGCCACCACCGCTAACTCTGTGCTCTGCTTGTTATGTGTGTTGTGTTCGCTGGCAGCGAAACTGAAGAGGCAGAGATTTTGACTCGCAAGTTTCACTCCTTATAGCAATGTTCACGGTGCCAGCATGTTAACATCGGTTGTATAGAGCTCTTCCTGCTTTGTGCTTTGTGTGGACGTAAGTTGTGCAGATATCCTTGTCTAATATCGGCCATACCACCCTGAGAACAGCTGGAAACTCAGTCCCTGTGGGTTGTCATGGCAGCAGGCGGCGCCACTTTTGGCAGCGGCTGCACCGGCTTGCGACAACTGAACTCTGCAGCACAAACAAAACTCTGCAGTACAAAACTCAAGTTGAGGTACGACAGATATAAACTTCTGCAAATAAACAGATCTGAAACGAGGCGTGGTGTGAACCCAAATGCAGCACAAACAGCGTAGTAGAGATTGCAATGAGGGGGGAAGGTGCTGGATCAGGAGCAGGCCCGAACCAACAAGGGCCAGGGAACAGGCAGACAGACACCAGAGACGCAGAGGCTGTAGACGTGGTCGGGGGCAGAAGGCTGGTCGGGTTGCCGGGGAGCTGGCGGTCGAGGCAGGTCGGGGACTGAAGGCTGGTCGAGTTTCTGGGAGGCAGGACGTCAGGGAAAAACGGGGTCGGAACCAAGAAGGCAGGAGGCGGATTACCAAGAGCGGAAGCGGGCAGGTCAGAACACCAGGGAAATCCAAGCTGGATCGGGTCAGGGACAGGCTCGGTCGACAACGGGTGATCAGGCAGAGAAACGCTGGAAGGTCTTGCATGGGGACAAAGAACAATCTGGCAAAGAATGGGTGTGGAGCAGGAGCATATATACTGAGCTGATTGCAGATGAAGAGCAGCTGTGAGCACAGGTGAGTGGAGTGGCTGATGAGGTGGGAGTGGCTGGCATGCTGAATGGAAAAGTACTGTGACAAGATCTGTGATTCGGGTTACTGTCGGTGACTCCACTCTGGACCGGCTTCGGAGCCTCGGACTTCTACGCAGGCTTCGTGGCGGCGCAGCCCATCGGCGGAGCAGACGGAGGCGGTGCGAGAGGAAGCGAAAGCGGGGATGTCGTGCGGGCCTTTCGGCTAAGGCTATAGCCAATGCGGGTAGGACGCCGTTTCCATCCATCCTGCTTTCCAATGTCCGCTCTCTGGAAAACAAACTGTATTACCTCAAACTGGACTTATCTTCGAACCGGGAGATGCGGGACTGCTGTGTCATAATCCTCACAGAGACATGGCTCAATCCGTCAGTGCCGGATGACGCTTGCCGGGGCTAACAACTTTCCGGGCTGACAGGAGCAGCTCTCTCACCGGTAAAACTCGGGGCGGGGGGGTCTGCATCTACACGAATAACAACTGGTGCAACAACACAGTGAGAATTTCAAGCCACTGCACTCCCGATGTTGAGCTACTGACAGTGCAGTGCAGGCCTTTCTACTTACCCCGGGAATTCACCACCATCATCATCATGGCTGTTTACATTCCCCCCAGTGCCTGTACCAAAGAGGCACACAGTGTCCTGTACTGCACCATTGCTGGGCTGCAAACCACTCACCCAGAGGGAGTCTTCATCGTGGCAGGGGACTTCAACCAAGCCAACTTGAAGAAAGTTCTCCCTCATTTCCACCAGTATGTGAATTTTCCAACCAGGGGTAAAAACACACTGGACCTAGTATACAGCAACATCAAGCAGGCCTTTAAAGCAGCACCTCGTCCCCACCTGGGCTCCTCAGACCACCTCTCTGTGATGCTGATTTCTGCTTACAAGCCCCTGTTGATCAGGAAAAAGCCAACAGTAAAGTAAATCAGAGTTTGGCCAGAGGGGTCTATGGAGGCGCTGCAGGACTGCTTTGAGCGCACGGAATGGGGCATTTTCAGCGCTGCGGCCACAGACAACCACCTCACATGGGTGGAGGAGTATGCGGAGTCTGTGTCCGGATACATCCTGAAGTGCGTGGAGGACGTCACCAGGTTAAAGAGCATCTGCATGCGGGCCAACGAGAAGCCCTGGATGACCAGGGAAGTACGAGCAGCCCTAAAGGCACATAACGCCGCTTTCAGATCTGGTGACATGGGGGCTCTGAGAACAGCAAGAGCCTTCCTGAATCGTGCCATAAGGGTTGCGATGCGTGCTCATGGCCGAAAAGTGCAGGACTTCTTCCAGTAACCCGGGAACACAAGGAGAATGTGGCAAGGAATACAGACCATCACCGACTATAAAGCTGCTCCACTCCCATGTGACGATGACACCGGCTTCCTCAACCGCCTCAACAACCATTTTGGGAGGTTTGAGATGACCAACTCCAGCCCGGCGATGAAATCAACCCCCCATCCCAGCGAACTGCCCGTCAGTCTGGCCACAGCAGATGTCAAGAGGACCCTGAGGAATGTAAATGCACGGAAGGCGGCGGGCCCCAACAATATACCAGGTCGGGTGCTCAAGGAGTGTGCTGACCAGCTGGCCGGGGTTCTCACTGACATCTTCAACACCTCGCTGGACCAGGCTGTGGTACCACGATCATCCTGGTCCCTAAAAAACACACCATCACCTGCCTTAACGACTACCGCCCCGTGGCACTCACCCCCATCATAATGAAGTGCTTCGAGAGGCTGGTAAAGGAACACATCACCTCCAGCCTCCCCCCTACATTTGACCCATATCAGTTTGCTTATCGCCCTAAGCGCTCCACAGAGGATGCTATTTCCTCTGCTCTCCACCTGACCCTCAACCACCTGGAGGGGAAAAACACACACGCGCGGATGCTGTTCCTGGACTTTAGTTCAGCTTTTAACACCATTATTCCACAGCACCTGGTGAGCAAACTGGTACCCCTCGGTTTTAATACCCCCCTGCGTAACTGGCTGCTGGATTTTCTGACTGGCAGACCCCAGGCTGTGCGAGTGGGGAACAACTCCTACGAGGTCATCACGCTGAGCACCGGATCCCCCCAGGGCTGCGTGCTCAGTCCACTCCCCTTCACCATGATGACCCATGACTGCCACGCGAGGTCCCCCAAGAATCACATCGTGAAGTTCGCGGACGACACAACGGTGGTGGGCCTCATCCAGAACAACGACGAGCAGTCATACAGAGAGGAGGTGTACCATCTGGTGGACTGGTGTCAAAGGAACAACCTGGTCCTGAATGTTGACAAAACCAAGGAGGTCATTGTCGACTTCAGGAAGCACCAGCCTTCCCACAGACCCCTCTTAATCAGTGGCTCAGCGGTGGAGATTGTCACCAGCACCAAGTTCCTGGGGGTGCACATAAACAGTTCATTGTCCTGGTCACTCCACACTGGCACACTAGTGAAGAAAGCCCAGCAGCGCATGCACTTCCTGCGCCGGATGAGGAAAGCCCACCTCCCCCCTCCCATCCTCACCACCTTCTACAGGGGGACCATAGAGAGCATCCTGACCAAGGACAGTGTTTTGATACAAGTCAACAGTATGAAACAAAATCATTCTAAGCCCTATTAAAATGTCTTGCAAAAATACAAAACAAAAACACCGTCAGTACACAAAGTAAAATATATTTCCGGGGACACGGAAGGCACAAAAAATGTCCAGGGACCTTCGGTTTGCCTTGCGCCCGTAACTCAGCCCGCGCTGGGTCCGTACGAAGCTGGATCAGCCGGTAAACAGCTGCTAAAGGGTGAAGCCTTCACGACGGTAAGTGTTTAAATTGTGCTGGTTTCGTAAAGTTTGCCGTTTACTCTTCACTCCCGCACCGGCAAACTGAGGAAGTGAGGCTCAGCAGCGACGAAGAGTGTGACCAATCACAGCGGAGTGAGCCAGGCGGGGGCATACACCGGCAAGGCTGGGGGTGGAGTGAAGTGAAACAGACCGTTTTTTGCGGGATGCAGTAAATACGAGGAAACGAGCCGCGAGATACACAGATCTACAAAGCTTTCAGCAAGGAAAATCGTGTGTTGCTGCTCTGGAGGGGCCAGACATCAAATACAAAAGCCCGAAAATTAGTATAATAGGTGACCTTTAAAGATGGGTAATCTATGCTTAACATACTCTATAAGATTCTGTGCAGAGTAAAATGATACCTAAGAGAAGAGACAGGAATGCGGCCATCGTAAAACAGTACCAGGCCGAGAGAGGATGCAGCATCTCTCTACCAAGCATATATACCTCGGACCTCAGCCTACATCTGGGAACAAAGGCAGCGGCAACATCCAATGAGACTGGGGTGCGGAGACCAGACAGCCAATCAGAGGAGGACGTAATCTGAGTGCGCCAGCAAGAACAACTAGATGTTCTCCATCTAATAGACTGACGAAGGGACGAAGAGTCAGACTTCAGGACCTGATAGCACTTGCTGATGTTAGGCTTGAACTCGACCCAGAGCTCTGTATACTACTTGTATTCTGAAATTGCATACTAAAGATAAAATCAGCATTCTTCTCCTAAAACTCGTCATTAAACAAACACGCGGATCATCAGCAAGACACTAGACAATAAGGCGATCCAACACTCTTTACTCTTTTTACTTCATGTAGGCCAACACTGGCGCCGAAACCAATTTGGCCTTTAATGCCCTGTTCACACTGGACACAGGAGCAACAGTCTTTCTCAACCATAACATTTTTCTTTTCATATGTAGCAATCCCCTCAGTATTCTAATCAATGAGGACAGAGCTTTTGGGTTCTTTTAATATATTTATTCTTCGATACTCAGGTTGTTGTTTTGGATTTCTCTTTTTAAATGAATGTTTTTTATTTTTAAATTCTCTTTTAATTATATTATATATAATATATATTATGACCAGAACCAGGATCATAACCTAATAACCTATTAAAGATTTCTAAACTCACCTGTGAGAATTAACTGTTCTCCTTCAAGCAAGTAACAAAGTACACAGCACATTGATTTTAGAAATAAAGTTCTCAGTTATTTACTCAGGAAATTATTCATGAAATAAAACAATGAAAAATAAAATAAAACCCTTTTTTCAGGGTAAACACTATAAATAAATTAAACTCTCCATATGCAAAAACCAAAAGAACACTCAACAGGCAAATGAATCAACTCAAAATCTCAAAACACACTTGTGGGCCCACGCACCTTAAACTAAAGCCGGCACTCGTTAATTAATGCTAAAAATAAAAAGGGTACCCCTCGAGTCCTCCGGTGCAGGCCTGAATGTTGCTCGGGTACGTGGAAGCCCAAGGGCGGACTTACCATTAGGCAAACACAGGCAACTGCCTGGGGCCCCAAGATTTCCAGGGGCCCCCAAACGTCACATGAAAGCTGATTAATAAAGGTGTCTTTGATTTGAAGCAATTACTATTGTTTTAGTCTTAATTTGCGTGCTTAAAAATGGTTGATCTATCACTATCATGGTCGTTCTCCCCCCTCCTTTCTTGCGGCGCGCAATGGACTATTCCATGTTACTGCGCACGCGCAGGCTTGATTCAGGAAGACGGCAACAAAACAAACTTGTTGGCACGGTTTGGAGAGGTGAGCGGTGAGAAAAATGAAGCAGAGTTATCGCAGTGGAGCGGAGAAGAAGTGAAGGCCAGAGGAAAATAAACAGTTTTTTATCAAAACTACCAAAGGTATCAACCTTTTTCACGTGACACCGAGTGGGGGTTCTTGACAACAGACAGAGCTAGATGCTGCTGTCAGTGTCAGCCGTGGAGGAGATGTGGAGAGTGAAGCAAGGGATGCTTTTCATGAAGATGAGTATTAAATCAGTTGAGATGGTAAACTATATTAAATTTTGATTAATGTTCTTATCAATTACAGTAAAAGTATTGAGATGGTTCACTTCTTAGATAATTACCCCCTCAAATAAATATTATTCACTGGACATGGGGAAATATATGAAAACAGTTATGCAACTAGAAACGTAGGCTGTCAGATAGTTGTAATAACAACTGGGTACAAGATCACTGTCTTATGTGTTGTTTCTCAGAATGAGACAATTATGGACCCAGGAGAAGACCAGTCTAGCTCTGAGGATGATGAACAGGAGATGGACTGTGAGACACCAACACTCTTGATCAATGTTCCCCACTTGAAGATGATCCTGCACTCTGGACAAAACAGCTTTCAGACAATGAGCGCTGCTCAATTGTGCAGAAAGGTCCTGTCCAGATCAAGGACAAAATTTTTCCAAGAAATCAAGAGGGCCGCAGATTTACTAATAATTAATACTATATGCACATGAGGAATGGAGAAAAGACAAGCAGGTCCTGGCTGTGGTATAGTGAAAGTAAGGACAGTGTTATCTGCTTTTGTTGCTGCGTGTTTGGGAACAAAGACAAGAGTTAAGTGAGGATGGAGTTAGTGACTGGAAGAAGCTTTCAGTTACCCTTAGACAACATGAGAAGTCTGCTGAACACATTGCTAACATGGAAAATTGCGCACTCTAACACAGAGGCTACAAACGAAAACAGCCATAGATCAGGTTCATCAAAATCTACTTGATGAACCTGATCTATGGTCACAAAGTGAGACTTTTCTGTGCCATAGTTCACCAGTACCTCTGCGTGCTGTGCCATAGTGCTGGCCTCGACGGCATAAACCTTCCTGGCTCCAGCCTGGGCTGCAAAGAAGGAGAGGATCCCTGAGCCACAACCGACATCCAAGACCACCTTATCTTTGAAGTCAGTGTGGTTCTGCAGAATAGCTCGCTGGTAGGCTCCCTTTTGAACGTAGTCCTGCATCATGTTCTGTTGCTGTGAGAGGTAGCCGTAAAACTGGAAGTACTGAACAGAACAATTGCAATTGTGAGCCATCTTGCAGAGCGTAATCTTTCATTTCGTGGACACTCAGAGAGATTGTTTGAGGCTGGCAATGGAAACTTCCTTGGACAAGTGGAACTGATGGCTCAGTTTGACCCAGTCATGCGGGAGCATCTGAGGAGAATACAGGCAAAAGAACAAAGTGAGACTTTTCTCAGTCCTAGCATTCAAAACGAATTAATCTCCCTTGTTGCAAAGAGCACAATAGATACAATTGTGGAAAAAGTCAAGACTGCCAAATATTACGCTGTAATCATGGACTGCACACCAGACGTCAGCCACACTGAGCAGCTCTCAGTAGTGCTCCGCATTGTGAATTGTGAGACCTCAAAAGGCATTGCCATTCATGAGCACTCAGTGGGTTTTCTTCAGGCACTTGACACATCAGGAAAAGGCTTATGTGAGACATTTTTACGACACCTAGAAAATCTAGGTTTGGATCTTTCCAACTGCCGAGGCCAGTCTTATGGCAATGGCAGTAACATGCAGGGTAAAAAGCAGGGAGTACAAAAGAGAGTGCTGGAGCTAAACAGTAAAGCCTTATGTGTTCCTTGTGGAAGCCATACTCTAAACCTGGTTGTTGGTGATGCAGCAAAGTCATCTGTGACACCCATCAGTTTCTTTGGTCTACTACAGCGACTCTACACCCTTTTCAGCTCCTCTGTTCACCGCTGGACTATTCTCACAAGTCGTGAAGAACTTCACTCTCAAGGCTTTGTCCACAACCAGGTGGGAGTGTTGGCTGGAAGCTGTGAAAGCTGTCCAGTACTAGTTGCCTGAAATCCTGGAGGCAGGACTGATGTGGTCTCTACAGCTGAAGGCATCAGCCAAGAGATGCAGAGATTACCCTTTTTGGTGAGTACTATCGTTTGGTACATTGTGCTCTTCCAAGTTAATAAATTGAGCAAGATCCTGCAGAGCCCCAAAGTTTCAGTTGAAACCGTTAAGAAGGAAATTAAAGCAGTGACAGACTTCCTTGAGGAATTTCGAAATGACGGATTGGAGTCTGCGCAAACAGATGCCAGGGAAATTACAGAGAAGCTTGAGATGGAGATGAGTTGGCCAGAGGTGCGTCAGAAAAGAACACCATGGCACTTTGAGTATGAGGGAAAAGAGCAGACCCAGTCAACTGCAGTGGATTTGTTCAAAAGAGAGTTTTTCCTGCCTCTCATAGATACAGCCCTGGTCACATTGAAAGACAGATTTTTGCACATGGAAACATTTTACGAGTTGTATGGATTTCTCTTCTCCACTGATGTCATGAGAAACACTGAGAAGGAAAGGAGGCTAGATGAATGGTGTCACAGACTTGAGCAGGAGATGGATGATGTTGATGCAGAGGACCTCAAGCTGGAGATTAAGGGTGCAGTCAGATCATTCCCCACACACATCTCATCTCCATCTGAGATGCTTGATTACATATATAAGGAGAGTATCCTTGACATATACAGCTGGTTGCTAGCTTCCGCAGAGTGTGAGAGCTACTAGCCGCTGAAGTAGTTGCTAGTTTTTCTTCGTCTTCTTCGCGTCCTTCGTTTGAGTAATTCACCCAAACACGCTGCAAACAATCACTGAGTTCGGGAGAGAGTCCGGATTGAACACTGTCCCTCGTGCTTTCTCCTCAGCTCCGCCGGTCCCACTCAGTTTTTTTACCCTCCCGGCCGAACACACCTGCCTCTTAAGTACCATTCCGACCGGTGACTGTTAACCCCATAGATGCTGGTTCAGACAGTTCACATTTCTTTTCAACAGCACATAGAACAAATCTTTAAAATGTCTTGTAAACATTTTAACAAAAATAATGAAAATAATTAGAAATCAACCTTTTTAATCCCATTTTTATTTTATAATATATATGTATATTATGATACTATTTAAATGTTTTTAACTGGGTTACACAAATACAATCTGCAACCAGGAAATGTATGCATTTTCAGGTGATTTTTTTCAATAACTACATTTTTTCCCGCAAAATGTATGAACATAGACCTTAAGAAAGATCCTACTTTTTATTTTCCTCGAATAAAAACAGCAACCATGCAGGAAAAAGTCTGCATTTTTAGGTGAATTGAATGTTTCCAATCACAATATTTTTTTCCCAGAATGTAGTTTTACCTTCAGACCGACAGTCTCTCAACCATAACAGTTTTTTCCTCAGATACAAACAGTAACCATGCAGAAAATGTCTGTATTTTCAGGTGAATTCCATTTTCCAATCTCTACATTTTCTCCAGAATGCATTAACATCGTGTTGCCTTAAGAACAGTCGTTCTTAACCATAACAGATTTTTTTTCTCAAAAATGAACAGCTCGTCAGAGAGGAATTTCTTAAAATAAAAAATGCCATCAGATGACTTGTGTGAATATCCAGTTCCATAACCTGCCAACATGTGAGGTAGCTCTTGGCCCTATATTGGTCTGAAAAAAAAAAAAAAAACATAAACAAAATCAATGCTCGCCAGGTTTTCTGCACACTGCCCACTTGTGCCTGTGATAACTTGGGCATATTCTTTTGTCAGTCACTTCAATGAAAATGCAGTGATGCAAGTGTAAACTCCGAACACCAACCCCATATGAAAGGGTACAAAGTCATCAGGACTTTCTGCACAAATTCAAGGGTGTACTTTGGCAATCAGGTGGAGGGAGAAGGTTGGACCAAGGCACAGACTCAGAGCAGCAGCAGACTCTTAACTGTTTATTTTGTTGCTGTTAGAGAGGCAGTGGAGCACGGGGGTGAGGCCAGGAGGGAAGTGAGAGCAGGTCGACTGAGGCTCAGGGCAGTGCTGAAGCAGGAGCGGGTCCAGAGAGGCAGCATGCAGAGAAGGAGAGTCTTCCTAGGAGGAAAAACCAGGCATGAAAAACCTGACAACTAAAAAACTAGAAACTCGGATCTAAAAGGATTCGAAGAAGCGTTTAGCCAGACAGCATGACAGGAGTTTCCACTGAGATAGCTGCAACGATCTGGCAGGGAGTGGCTGGAGAATTGGGCTTTTAAAGCAGAGGGTTACTTATCGATAATGTGTCTGTATATACATTCATTGTTCACTCACCGCTGCATTCTGCTAAGCTCCAGACCAAGCTCTGACCCAGTCTCTCTGCTTCCAAACTCATGCGCTATGGCCGACCCGCCTCCCTCGAGCTCCGGCTACACAAAAAAAAAACTAATTTTCCCCCGCATTTGCTAGACACCGGCAACATCAAGTCTTGTGCTTTGACACAGCTTTGACAAGGCCATGCTTCAACGACGCCCCCTCCCCCACTAGAACATAAGAGAAACTCTTTACCAGGGGATAAAGATAACACCCTGTCATGTTTAAAAATGGAAACGACTTAAAAAATAAAAATAAAAAAAATTGATTCAACCTTATCCCCAAGTCAGTAAGTTAAGTTTAATTGAGCAAATTATTTTTTTTCACTAAAATGTCACTAAAATGTGAAAAAAATACATTAAATGAAAAACAGCATTATTTCACTTTTTTCAGTGTATGTGTGTGTGTGGCGCAACTAGAAGTAAGCTGCTGGTTAGCGCAGCCGCCGAGGCCGCACCGCCCCGCGCCAGGCAACAGGCCTGGGGGGAACCCGAGAACGGCACACCCCCGCAAAGTTGGTTGAAAACAGGCCCGGAGCAGCAGGTCCCCTGGCCAGAGGGCACCCACCCCACAAAGAGCCAGGGCAAGACAGCAGGGAGGCAGACGCCCTAGGAAGGAGGGACACCACCCGGGGCAGACAGGCAGCAGAACCCAACTCCCAGATAGGGACCCCAAGGGCAAGCAAGTACAAGAACCAGGCCCAGAGCCCAGCCCCTTCACCCACCGGTAGGACCAGTACCAGAGGCAGGCCCGGGCTTCTAGAGGCCCCCCCGCCCGCCACGGGCCCAGAATGGCGTTCAACCGCCCCCCATACACCCGGACGCCCCCGCACCTCGGGAACTCCCCACCGCCAACCGACTAAGGACCACCTCCAGTCGCTGTAGGTGTTGGACCACTGAGGAAGAGAACACAATGATGTCATCTAGGCCAGGGTTGAAGTGGTGAGCCAACGAGCTCCAGCGAGTTTATCAAGGCTTTCCTTGTTTTGTTATCGTTTATGAGGCAAGAAAGACCACTTGAGCTTGAATAAAGAACGTTTACTCCATAATGATAGCAAAAGATACCCAGTACAGCGTCTCGACATCGAGGGCTCATTTGCATAAAACTTCCTGGGCATTTCACGGGCACACCTCTTATTCGTCTCATGCCCAGACATCCTATCACATGACATAAACCTTCTCATGTCAGAACAACATTACACCACATCCCCCTTACTTTAACTTGAAAAGACCCTTTAGCTGTACCCCTTTTCAAGTCTCCCGAGAATATGAACATTTTTTTTCCCCATTACCAAATGACATTTCTTCTATCCATAACCAAAATACAATACACATTACCCGTCCTTTCCAAAAAGAAAAACAGAAATCACCATTAGCATACTTTTTTTTTCTTTCAATACACTTCAACACACTTTTTTCCCCCCCACAGGTTTAGTCTCTGTGGCTTTTTGGCTTCTCTGTCTGATCTTGTTCTCACAACACTAGGTGTGCTCTGAGATGGTTTTGGAGGGGACAGAGTCCCTAGCTTGCAGATGGTGGAATGTCCCCCTGCTCAGGTTGGTTCTCATATGAATTGGGTATAGGCACGAGATGTTGACAGTTCCTCCTCAGTGTCCCTTGCGGTCCACTCACCAGAGAGGACCGTGGGCTGTTGTGGACAGAAGTCACAGTCCCTTGTGCCTTTTTGTCAGTGATCCAAACCTGATCACCCGGAGACAACTTTGTGAGAGAGCTAGCTGTGTCTCTCATCAAACCACTTCGCATCCATCAGTCTTTTCTCCTTCTCCTTGCGCTGGAGGGCCTACAGGTCTGGTAGAGTTGGCTGTAGCCTAACAGAAAGGATAGGTAGGGTGGTGCGAAGACACCGCCCCATGAGTAATTGGGCGGGGCTGTAGCCGTTACTGAGGGGAGTGGCCCTGTGTCCGTTTCCTGCCTCCATGTCTGAGCTTTGACTCTATAGCACAGTTTAGTTTTGTTTTCTGGTTGGGGCACATGGCAGACAATGTCTCCCCTTTCTGTTGGTAGGCCTGGTCACGAGCTGACAGGTGGTGGGCACGCATACAAACCTGTAGCTCCTCTTTCCACTTGACGATGCCAATCCCTGTCCTGCCATTGAACATGGGGCATCTACAGTCCCGAGGTATAACAATGAGCCATTCAGTGACCATGGGGCCAGTGCCTGCAACTGGGGGATTATCACCTTAAGTGCATAAGAGCTCCGGGTGTAGTGCATTTCCTTGGGTGCAATTCCCCAGGTGGCATTGTCAGGCAACTCCTTTCCACCCTGCCATCCCCCTGTTGAAGCCGCAGCTTCAGTTGTAGCTTGGCGGACAGGCTAAACAAAACCAACAAATAACTCAGGAAAAGGGAAAAGACTAAAAGTCCCTTCAAACAAATCCACCTTGTGCTGTGCCAAATGAAAAAACAAGTTTAGAGGAACCACCACCGAAGCAGTCTGCCGCACACTACGCTAACTCCTGTCCTGAGAAGAAGAAAACAAAATGAATGTGCTGTTTACGTTAAGATACTCAGGCAGTTATACAAACAGTTGAAACAAAAGATCAATGGACTTTATGCGCACAGCGTTCACACACATACACACACCCGCAACAAGCAAAACAACAACAACAAAAAAGAATAAACCACTTATGAAATAATTAAATTAAATATTAAAATACCAAAAATCAATCAAACTCTAACTCAGCTGGGTGCAGAGACCAGGTGTGGCGGTAATCTGCTTGACGAACGAAGAGCCCAGCTGAGTGCCGACTAAACACATAGAAAACTATTTAATGAAACAAAAAAGAAAATAAACCCATTTGATTGCTCAAAAATATTACCCCAAACAAATAAATCAAAATAAAATAAAATAAATAACTCATACAATGAAAGTTCCATCCATTCATCCATCCATTTTCCATATCCGCTTCTTCCCGAGCTCAGGGTCATGGGGGTCTGCTGGAGCCTATCCCAGCTGTCATAGGGCGAAGGCAAGGTGACACCATCGACAAGTCTCCAGTTCATGGCAGGGCCACATAGACACAGACAACCATTCACACTCAACGCCACCGTGTCGCCCCAAACAATGACACCTGACGAAGAACTATAACTGTAACAAAAACATTTAACTCAATGGATAAACGAAATATTAATATGAATATAATACATTAATATAATACATATTATATTAAATATAATATGTGTCAAAACCAAATACAAATATTTAACAAAGGGATGAAACCAAATTAAACAAAAAATGTTAATCCAACACAAACAAAGGTAATTGGCTCGATCCACAAATAAACTACACCAAACATAGAAAATGTCCGAGTTGTGGTGGTGTAGAACAACCAAACCTCACTGCTATCCAGCTGGATTACAGAGCCATCGACCAGTTTCAAATGTATTATGGCCGTAGCAGTAGCAGAGGAAAAACAGAGCGACTGCACCGTCCTTCAGGGTACCTGCCAGCGGCTGCGAGAGGTACGTGTAGAAATATTTGCCACAGGCGCTGACGACCAGAGCCACTGAACGTTGTATATGGCCGTTCACCGATCACTTTCGGAAGGTAGCTAACTGCCGGAGCTGTGACATGTTCTAATATCTGAAGTCTGAGATTAATTGTTGTTTTCAATGCATGGATTATTGTAGCATCTGTAAAGGTGTCCACGTTTTTAGTCTGTTAATGTTTTGTTTTTTTCCACAATATATAGACCCATTTAATGAAAGCAGTACACAGCAGTAAAGTCTCTTTTTCTCCACTCCAGTAGCTGAATTTAAGACTTCTGAGCCCAGTCCAAAGCCATATTTGATAAATCTTAAATAGCAGAGGCACATGCTACACTAGCAAAGTGATAATAAATAAACCAAGCTTACCCAAGCAATGGACGCACATCAGTCCAACACGACGCCACCTCCCGATGCACGGGCACCCTCGAAGGTTCCACCACAGCTGCACCAAACTGAGGCAACCCCACTGCCAGCAGCAAATTCCGGCATCTGTCCCCACTGCAATGCGCCACAAATTTACAAAGTTCAGCAGCACCTTTGCCTACCTCAAGGATTGCAGCTTGACCCCAACAGCCGAAGACGACGGGCGGAGTGCTCGCCAGAGGAATGCCAGGCAACAGAGTGCACACCCACAAAAATGCTTGTTTGTTTTAGCTGACACCACTCTGCACTCAGGCCCAGGTGTTATGAATGACAAGCGGAGGTGGGTCAACACAACCTGCCACACCTGACTTCTTTTGTAATAAACTCACCTCTATATTTACAAGTTGGTGTCAAAGAGGATTCCATTATTATCATCTACACATCACTGCTGCTGCCTGACAATCCACCACAGCTGTTGCATTTATTTTTTTTTATAGCAGGCCTCATAGATAATGGTTATGTATCTTAGCGCTAGTAAAAGTCCCTGAGCCACTGATGGGTCACATTAGACATCATTAAATACATTTTTTGAGAAGCAAAGAAAAAAACAAAACATTAAAATACTACTTATCTGGAAAATTGTCTCATACTGACGATTCATAGAGAAAATTGGATGTATTACAGAGAAGGAAGCATTGCCCTTCTGCAAAATAACATTTGAATATCAGAAAAGCTAGTCATATGAGATGCCCGAAGGGACTTCATAATTATCTCTGAAGAGCCTTTACTTTCATATTATAGGTTGAAATGAGATCATACAAGTGATTAAGGTACTGATCAATGGCCTGGCAGAGAAGTGTAATTAATTTAAATTAATGGTGAATTGACAAAGCCTCTGGCCAACAAAGTCTCTCTCTCTAGAAAAAAAAAAAAAAAAACTGTGACAGAGGTTCATTTGGACTCAAAACAGCAAATTAATGACATGCTTTAGGCCAAAATATGCATTTTGACTGACCAAATGTTGCTAAAATAGATATTAGCAAGAAGTATTAAGAGCCTACACTCCCCATTGACTCCCATTAAATGCCAAACCTCATGTTAGACTCACTTTTACAGCACATCAGTCCATCACTTAGAAAGAAAGATAGAAAGATAGATATTTCATTGTCAGTTTATTTATATTTCAAACAAGAACTACTTCCTGTAGTGCAAGCTGTAATGAAAAATAAGTATTCTTGTTTTATTCTCTTATTCTGTTGAATTTATGTTATCCATATACTCATTTCTAGTGCATATAGTCTGTTGAGCTTACAAATATAACGATGAGGTCACTGTCCTTTTGACCTCATGTGGGGCACATGATGACCAGAGGTCTCCGCGTTTAGTCTCATCGAGATGTCCCTGTCTGAGTCTGTTGTATAAGGTATAAGAGACATTCACTATCCTTATCTCTTCGCACTCGCATTCACTTGAGCTCCTGCACTTGTTGCATCTGTTCTGTTGTTTGTACTGTGCTTGTGTCTCGGAGCTCCGATCATTTATTCCTGTTCATTAAATTGCTTATTTAGTCAGTATTTCTGTATCAGTATCTTGGCTCTTTTCCACAACACAGCCAAAGTAGTAGTGGTTGTAGTGGTAGTGGGTGTGGAACAGGGGTCTCCAACATGTTGCTCGTGAGCTGCCAGTAGCTCGCGGCCCCTTTCCAAGTAGCTCGCAAAAGGGTAAATTAATCGTACATAAATGGGGACACTTGATTGGTCACACAGCCAACTGCCACCTTATATCCAATGAATTTCACAGGGTCCCTCCCCCTTCTGACACAGAGTGATTATTTGCCAATTAGTTGCCAATCAAACAGTTGCACTGCTGTCAATCTTGACGTGTCAGTGGTGATGAGAGACGTGTAGCGGTAATGGCAGCGGGAGCAACTAATACTACAAGAGGCATAAAACTGCATATAATTTCCACGAAGAATGGGAACAGAGTTTTGTTTTTCCAACGTGAACGACAAGTGTGTGTGTCTGATCTGCGGTGCTAGCATGTCGGTCAGTAAAAACTGTAATGTGGAACACCATTTCACCAAAATCCACAGCAACTTTTCAAGGGACTTTCCAGCAGGTAGCAGACTACGTAAAGAAAAGATAACAGAGCTGAAAACAACGCTTCAAAGACAACAGGATTTGTTCACCTAACCGACGAAGAAGGCAAATGCAGCAACAGAGGCTTTGTTTAAAGTGGCGCACATTATAATGAAGCACAAACACTTGTTCACCAATGCCGACATCGTGAAAGAGGCAATGACTGCAGTGGCTAGAGAGATGCAGAGATAAACAAACAGCACTTCCTGGTGATCACAGATGTTCACTCCAAGTGGATGGAGGTGTTCCCTACTCAGCTCATGACAGCCAAAAAAACATCGACCTACTGAGACCTGTTTGCAGCTTATGGCTTCCCCAAGGAGCTTGTCTTGGACAACGGCCCTCCCTTCACCTCAGCACAGTTTGAGACATTCCTGAGGAACAATGGTGTGAAACACACAATGTCACCACCTTAGCATCCGGCCACGAACGGAGCTGCTGAGAGAGCTGTGCAGGTCTTCAAGAAAGCGTGGACTAAACAGGAGGTTCAGTCTGTGCCTACTCATCAGAGGCTTGCTCGCTTCCTGTTTAGTTACCGAAACACCCCACACACAGTGACTGAACGTACGCCAGCTGAACTGTTTCTGAGACGTCAACCCCGCACCCGCCTAACATTACTGAAACCTGACCTGTCAGAGACTGTGGTTAAGCATCAACTGCAGCAAAAGAAGGCCCATGACAGACACACAAAGCCGGTCAGACACTTCGGTGAGGGGGAGAGGGTGAAAGTACGAGACTTCCGCCATCCCAAGTGCCAGTGGAACTCGGGTATCATCCTGCACTGCAAAGGCCCTTTAACATACACTGTGGAAGTGGGCCAGCACCAGGTCAGTGTTAATGTGGATCACCTGCTGCGGTCTAACGTCTCCAACAACACAGATGAGGAGATCAGCATCGACCCAAATGACTTTGCTCCAGCGAGCTGTAGTCAGGAGGCTGACACTCCAGAGCAACCAGGCCCTCCACCAGAGGTCCAGATTGAGAGACGTTATCCTGCACGCCAACGAAAACCACCTGAACGGCTTGAGCTTTAGTTGAGCTGGTACAACAGAGACTGTGAGTATGTGTCCAAATAGAATCATTCTGGAGGGGTTGTTCAAGTTTAGTCAAGGACGCTAAGTACCTTAGAACACAAAATTCCCTGAATTTGTGAAATGTTTAATCAGTTATGTCATGTTCCTACAGTAAGTAATTGACATGTTCTTGAGTCATTCTTTGTTATAGGTTATTGGAAAAACAAAGCATTTTTTTTGGGTGGTTTGTTAATTTGCTAAAGGGGAGGAGTGTAGTAGATTGCCTTATTTGCATATTTCTGTAACGTGTCAGGTAAGGATCCAAGTGCAACACAAGATGGGTAAGGACAGAGGGTTTATTTGTGACGGTTAGCAACAGCAGGCTAACAGCAGTTGTTCCGGAAGCAGACCACGGACGGCGAAGGCAGGTCGCCGGGTGGCAACCTGGATCTGGAACTGATGCCGGAACCTCACGCCGTGGAACAGACCTGGACAGACAAACAATCAGAGGAGAGTCGCGCTGGCGACTAGAGCCAGAGAGCGGCAGCCAAGTAGCCTGGTGGCTTTCTACTGGACCTTTGCGCCTGTAGCTCAGGAGGTGTTGGCAAAAGCTCGTGGTCAGGAACGGAAGGCAAGGATGAGAAGATGATGTCCTTGAAGAAGTCTCATACCAGCTAGAGTATGAATCTACAAGCACCTGAAAATGCTCGCCATCCCATTCGAAGATGCTCGTTGCCACTGTAGACCATGGTAGGTCAGGAACTGGATGTGACTATAGTGGTTCCCTCTGCTGATGAGGCCTCTGACTGTTATAAATGGAGCACGAGACTACTGTTCTATCAATCAGTGTGTTTACATGCAGAACTTAATCGGACTAAGGCAATAATATGATTTTCTTGTCTAATCAGACTTCTCCCCTCGTCCCCGTATACATGCAACTGAGGAAAATTAATTATCGACGGGAATGTGTCCTCCTCCCAACACTATGGGGTGATGTGAGTCTTTTCAGCTGGTCAGCTGCTTCCAGTTGACCTACTACGTCACATGAACTGGAGCTAGGCAGGAACAGGCATTTTGAAGCAACAAGATGGAGCATCGTACCGTTTTGTTTATAAATGGGAAATGGACTGCACTTATGTAGCGCTTTTTCAGCACCTTCACGGTACCACAAAGTGCTTTACAAAGGCCTCTTATCCACCCACACACACACACATTCACACACCAATGGGCGGCTGCTGCCATGCAAGGCGCTGCCTTTGTCTCATATGTAATGTACGTGCTACTTCCGTTGCAGATAAGGTGTACCCTATTTCTCGTGCTCATTAGGGCTGTGAATCTTTGGGAATCCCACGATTCGATTCAAACACGATTATTTTCCGATTTAAAAACGATTCTCGCTTCAAAACGATTCTCAGGATCCCAGGATCTACTCCAGTCAATTTATCAACCTGTTGCAATTATGTAAACACACAAAGGTAAATCTAAGACAACATGTCTGATTTATTTATGCTTGCACGCATTTTTTTTTAACTTTTTAGTAGGCTGGATTTTGTATTTATATGTGCTGTACTTTACTGTGAAACATCAACGTGACGCATCGGCTTCAACGCTGTTCAGGTCGGCCGTCAAACAAAAACAGATTTCACTTTGAATCTCAAACTATGATGAACAAAATGCATCTATTCTTTAAATAGCTGCATTTTGTATGATGCCAGCAGTTCGGTTTATTGTTATTTTTCTTTTTTTTACACACATCGATACTTTGAGACACTGTTGGGACAGTGTCTCAAAGTATCAATGTTTTGTTTCATTGTTGTTTTCTTTGAATACACGCAAAAACTACCTGGGTTGTCGCGCGATCTTGCGATCCTCGCGTGAACCAATCGAGCCGCTGCGCGAGACGCTCTGCTCATGAAACGCGTCCTGTGAGAGAGGGTGCTGGAGCGTGAGCAGAACGTCTACGCGGTCGCTCTGCTGACGCTTCTGGTATAAAACACACAACACTACACAGCCCTCTGTAGCAGCTAGCCTACTAGGCTTGCATGCCTGTACATAGCCCACGCTGCTTCCTTGTTGTGCATGCACTACGGTGGCTGAGAAGGCACACCCGCAAAAAAAAAAAAAAAAATTGATTTTTTTGAAAATGAGAATCGATTCTGAATCGTTCCATGTTAGAAACGCGATTCGAGCTCGATGGTGAATTTGAGAGGTAGACAAGAACGTTGCATGCTGTTGGAGGGCTACAACAATAGGATGTCTTCAATGCCATGCTTTATGACCCGAAACTCTCGTTCTTGTTGGATGCGGGTTCGGAGCACAGACTGGCTGGAAAAGAATGCCGCCATTTATTTTAATACTTGACTCCCTCCCTCCTGCGTCAATCGCAGCAGATAGGATCGTTCAGACAGGAAGTCAATGGTGTAAAAACACAGTGTATCCGTTAATTTTCATCATAATATACAATATGCTGGATTTTGTATTTATATGTGCTGTATTTTAATGTGAAACATCAACGTGACGCAGCGGCTTCAACAGTGTTCAGGTCGGCTGTCAAACAATAGCACATTTCACTTTGAATCTCAAACTATTAGGAACAAAATGCATATATAAATCCTGCGTTTTGTATGATGCCAGCAGTTTGGTTTATTATTTTTCTTTTTTACACACATCAATACTTCAAGAGACTGTTGGGATGGAAAAAAGAGTTTTGTTCATTGTTGTTTTATTTAAATACACGCAAAACTACCTGGGTTGTTGCGCGATCTTGCAATCCTCGCTTGAACCAGTCGAACCGAACCTATATTATTGTCCTAATGCCATTTTAACAGGTCAATGAAGTGATTTCGCATGAAACAGTAAAATAACACAATAAGTAGGTTCAGTACACAGCAAAATGGAATTTTTCAGATTTTGGTTTTATATCATTTTTGAAAAGAGCTCTTCATATGTTTTTGAGCTTTAAGCATAATTAGTCGTGTATAATATGTATATGTCATCGTAGCAGTAGTTATCTCGACCGTGGAACAAGAGTCATTCAATGGTCATCTGAGCTCTGCAAGGACCACTTTGGAAATAGCATTCGGAAGACTCAAATCACAACTGGAGAGTGCTGCTCAAGAGAAGTGACTTCCATTTCATCTTCACACTGCATGTTTATTGCCACATGTTGTGCACTACACAACTTTTGTGAAGATGAGAAAGAGACTGTCCATACCAGCTGAAAAGTGACCTACCACAACCAAGTGTCCGCTGCTACACCCGAAATTAATGCTCTGCTGGCAGGACACAAGATGTGCTCTAACAGAGTGTATGGCAGCAAATTTTCCTCTGTGCAAATCACTATTTTAGCCAATGCACCTTTTTTTTTTTGCATAGTATTGAGGACATCTGTGTTTTGAACAGTCAAGTAATTTACTGAAATAAAAACAAAAAAAGAAACATTTCTTTGGTGTGCATTTATTTACTAAATGAACATTATTCAGACTTAAATAAAATGTGAAAGTAGAAATATAAATAATTAAAAGATATCTATAAAACAATCTGAAGACAAACAAGAAAACACAAACTTAAACAAATAAGAAAATACAAACTTTACATTTTAAGCTTCAATTACACTGCAAATATTTGAACAGACTAAGGCCTTGTCCACACATAGCAGGGTTTTTGTAAAACCGAATATCCTTCCCCCTCCATGTAGAAAAAAACTTGCATCCACACCACCTTGTTTTTAGAAAAAAAAAATCATCCACACCTAACCGCATAAGTGCGTTTTAAGCACAAAGCATAAGCATGCCAGACCGTTAGGTGGCAGTAGTTCCCCAAATCATATCCAATCAGAGTAAGCTTCCGTCTCTCGACGTCACTTCCACCAAACATGAAATATGGCGCGAGGCTCGTTCGTGTGGACTGATAAGGAGGTGGAATTGCACTTAAACGTAGTTTTGGAAATTAAAGCCAACAAGACACATGAAAATGTCGATTGGGAGTCTTGCCAAACCAAGTACGTGGACATATTGACACTTTTTTTGGAGCAGTATCCTGCTGAGACCTCCAATGATTTTCCCCATGGAAGGGGAGAGCTAACGCGGGCAACCTTGACCACAGAAATTAAGGCAATCAGGGCCAAATATCGGCAGGCTGTTGACAAATGACTTGGAGGATAGCCTCCCTGTTCCCTCGCCTTCTACGTCCTCCTCGTGCTCCACGGAGCCATCCGGCACTGTGTCAGACACTGAGCAGGAGAGCAGTGTCACAACCGCAGTGAAACAGAGGAGAGACTTGCTTCAGGTGTCTATTTACAGTGAGTCATTATAATAAATTGTGGTAGTTTAGCCAAGCAGTGTATGTAAAAAAAAAAAAAGACTAATTATTTCTTTATATAAAGGCTAAACTGAAGGGACACCGGCATGACCGTTTGAAGAGAAAGCTGCCAGCTGAGACGCAGTGGCTTAAAGCACCTGAAGAGTACCAACACGCAAAGAAGAAATTTGTGGACATTTCGGAAAGATCAGAAAGACAAGCGGCTGATAATTTTGCTAAAATTACAAATAAACTTAGCATGCTCACGACATCCATTGCTGAAGGTTTTTCTCTTTTTAGACAAATCGTGCAGCCTCCTGCACAACCTTCATATTGCATGCCATACGAAGCAGGAGGGCACATACATCTCTACAGTCAGTTCACCCAAATCAAGCCTTTCATTCATTCTCAAACAACTTACCTTCTGTCAGAGGAACGAAACCGAACGCAACGAGCACCATCAACATACAAGATACATCCCATTCCAGCAATCCTGCTGAGAGCACTGGGCTCACAGGGTTCTCCTACACCCAAGCCCTTTTTAGTGATGATTAATGAATGCTATAGTCCTTCCTAATGTTCAGGCATTAGGTTTTACATGTTAAATGCCAAATGTTCACTATTGTTTAAATATTTTTGCACTAAAATTCTCATGGTCATTTATTGAAATGAAGTGTGCTGAAGATAAGCACAACAGTTGTATTTGCACAAAAGACCTCTTTATTATATAAGTTTTACTGTCATTTTTTATATGAACATTGTAGCACTTGCATATAATCAAAACGAGGCAATGTGAAGCGCACGTAATAGAAGACTCAGAAGACTCTAGAGTTTGCTCAAGGAGGGAGTGGAGACAAGAGACCAGTTTGCATTTTGATATATTTATATAGGAATAGTGATGATAAACAAGGTGAAATTATATACAGTGAGCAAAAGTAAGTTTAACAAAACAGCAAAAGGAAAACAAAATGGCCATTTAAACAAATGACACAGAACCAAAAACTTCAACAAGAACCATCAGACAAACTGTACCATAGCCCAGCATTAATGCAGCCACCTAACCCTTCCGCCCACCCACAGTTCATGACAAAAACCCACGTCTGGGTTTCGGGTCATGTCAAATGTCAGGGTGAAATATGGGAAGGAAATGAAAGTTCAGTAGAAAAAGATGTGTGTATATAAATGAGTGTAAATGTATGTCAGTATGTATGGGTGTGGATGGAAAGGGGCCACGGCTGAGCAAGTGGGGTGAGAGATTTTAATTGAGCTCCAAGGAGCCCCCTACCGGCCTGGCAGGTGATTGCATGTATTGCATGTAAATCATATTTACATGCAAATCAAATCAAAACAAGTTTGTATGTATCTAAGGGTTTCAAAGTAAAATTAATCAACAAAAGGTCAACACATAGAAACCATATAATATCACAAAAAGATGAGGCATTTGTTTGTTCAGCATGGGAACTGGCTAAGCTAACATTAGCATAACAAATGACTCACCAGGTCACAGGCAAGGCAACACTCAGCCTTGTTCAGTTGAAGTTGGCGCAGTGGAAGGCTCCTACAAGTCAACAATGAGTCAATGACAAAACAGCCTTGCAGTGCCAAAAAAAGATCTCTGGTGGATATATCAGAACCAACCTGTAGCTCACCTCTCATGCAGCTTCCCCCATTGCTTGATTGAGAGTGAGCCACAGAGGCCTGATATACCCACCCGCTGGTGGTGATTGGCTACACCAACCCACCTGACCATATGACATCACATGCAGGCTGGCCATTGTTTGGCCAGCTCAACACATGTGCCTCCATGTCATCATAAAAGCGTTGATACCCATTGACCACCTCGACCCATGTGATCATATGATTATAATTCCTGGGGCAACTGGGTTCAGCAAACAAAGCAATTTATCACCCTTGCTACAACATCAAGAGCTTTTTTTTGGACATCTGCCTTCAAATGTTCACTGTCAAGCAAAATGTTTGCTTTTTCAGAATAACAATGACGGGTGGGACCTTGTGTTGAACTTGTCTCTCCATTGTGATGTTTATTTGAGGACTGCAAATCTTCCGAAATTTCTTCTTTAAACATACGGGATCTTCTTTTGACTCAGCTGGGGTTGTAATGGGTCCAGGTTCACCATCAACTTCGGGTCCTCTCACCAGAGGAGCGTAGACGAACAACCTCTCTCTTTCAATAACCTCAGATCCTGCTAGATTGAGGAGAATATAGGCTTGAGTGCAGACTGGCTCATCATAGTGTGCCGCCACGTTGTCGTAATGTTGTTCAAACACTCGTCAGTTCTCTGTGATATTTTCATGAAAGGCGAGAGGTACGGTTTGCGGAATCCGTCCGACATGATGCATGGTACATGTACATGGTACAACAATGTAGTCTGTTAAGTGTTACGCCCTAGAATGCGCAGGGGAGGGGTAGTGGGGGGATTTACTTTAATAAAGGTGCTCGCACACAATGCTCCTTCTGTAGAAGCTTTACTGTGAATGAATGTATATAAAATAAAATTATAGCATTTATAAATACACAAAATAATGGTTTAAACAAATATAATAAAATACAAACATTGGCACTTTGAAAAAAAACAACAACAATATATTTCCTCTGTCCTTTAACTGGCAATAACTTCACTTTTATCTCAAAAGGATTATTTCATAAACTATAGTTTGTATAGTTTGCTATGCTCCATGCGCCATAAAACAAAATATTAAATACTGAATTTACACACTCAACCACAGTGAAGATGTTCATAACACACGCTAACAAACAAAAACGGTCAGTCGGTTGGTCTTTGATTTGGGGAGTTCCCTGTGGTCCTCCTTAGTCTTTTATTTTGGTAGTTCTCTGTTGCCTAGGGGAGTTCCCTGTTGTCCACTCTAGTCTTTTATTTCGGTAGTGTTCTGTTGCCCACTTTTATCACAGAATTTTCCTCAGGCTACTTAAGGACTCAAACACTTCTTCTCTTTGTCAGAACTTTGCCTCCCATCTACGAATTTCCCACTTCCTTGTGACTCAGTGATTCCGGTGTTCGATTGATATCTACAGGATCGGGTCACTCAGTGCGTTTACATGGCACTAGAGAAATTCAAATTATTGCCTTAGTCCGATTATGATGGGAGAACTCACATGCATGTAAACACCTTAGTCCGAATATGATCGGAGTTTGAGAACTCCGATTGGAATCGGAGAACTCCGATTGAGACACCCAGATAATGCGATTGGAATTCGAATTTCTCTGCCATGTATACGCCTTAGTCGGACTATTAACTGGACAATGTGAGTGCGCACACGTGACGCCTCCCTCTCGCGACTCATGACCGCACAACTACGTCGTCTAACAAAACAGACGGCGCGAAACAACCTGGCAAACGCGAATAAGAATGTTGACATTTGGAGAGAGGATGAGACCGGGGCGATGCTTTCTCTTCTAAAAGAGATGGACATATTAAAATAACGCGCAACGGAGACCTTTTTAAAAAGGGTAGCGCAGCAAATGCAGGGCTCCGGCTTTGCGCACCCCTGAACAAATACGTATTTGTTCGTATTTATATTTCTACCTTTTCGTTCACATTTTTTGTAAGTTAGAAGAATTTCAACTTTGTAAATAAAAGCACAGCAAAGAGATGTTTTTCTGATTTGTTTTTATTTCGGTAATTTCGCTGTTATTCTGCTGCAAACGGCGTGCAGCGGCACAAGCTTCCTCCACGGTCGGCACTTTAATGAGCGTGTGTATAACTGAAGACACCGTTCCTTTGCAAAACCTGTACACAAACTCTCCCACCAGTCTGCTCCGAACCTGCATCCAACAAGAACGAGAGTTTGGGGTCCGTAGCGACGGCACAAAGCGTAGCATCGAAGACATTGTGCTGTTGTAGCCCTCCAACAGCATACAACGTTCTTGTCTGCCTTTTAAAATAACAATGAGCACAAGAAATAGGGTACACCTTATCTGCAAAGTAAGTAACACGTACATTATGAGCTATCGTTCCATATCATAATGATGTAATATGTCAACCGAAAGCAGCTGACCAGCTGAAAAGACTCACTCCACCCCCTAGTGTTGGGAGGAGGACACGTTCCTGTCAATAATTCAAATTTCTCAGCTGCATGTATACGGGGACCAAGGTGAGAACTCTGATTGGACGAGAAAACAGAATGATTGCTTAGTCCGATTAAGCTCTGCATGTAAACGCACTGAATGAAACTCTAGAGCTATTTATCGGAGTTAACAGTAATACCACAAGATCTCTCATCAACAATGCGATAAGCAGTAGATTTGGTGAAATTTTGATTCATTGCAAACTGTCCATTTAAAATCCCGCTTCCAGTATTGGAGAAGAAAACCCACACACGCTGAGCGTAAAATACAAAAAAAAAAAAAGAAACTTTCAAACATCAAACCAGTGTGTAAAATACTTTTTGGAGAAGAAAAATTGAGGTTTTAAACTTTCAAATCTTTCCCCCGGTTTTGGACAAAGAGCTGCTTTCACGGCTGAGGAATCGCGCAGTCAGTGAATGCAGTCATCAATTTTAATCAACACGCTGCCTCAAGTCCATTGTGCCCACGGTTTCATCTCCTTCAATTATAGCAGCAAATTGGCTCTGAAGCCGTGAGAGCCAACTGGAGCAGTTAATTTTTAAGCAGCATTATCGCAGTGGACGTGGCTCACAACCGTCGCATTCATCTGTAATCGACAGCGGGGAAATTTGTTTTGAATACTACCTGCATGAGGGCTGTCCTTTAGGAGTTTGTGTGCATGTGTACATAAGAGGGGAATGTTTTTTTAGTGTTACGCACAGCGTCCCGGCATTGCTCAAACAATGAATTACATAGAGGGCTCGAGGAATTTCATTGTGTGCTTGAGCAAAGAGAGCAAAGATGCTTTTGCATATCCACAATCTGTCAGGGAAATAAATAAATTACTTCAAAAAAAAAAAAAACAGCTGTCAAACAGTCACTCAGGGGCACCTCACACTCTCACAGCTACAGACAGACACAAACACACACAGTCACAGACACACACACCGTTCCCTCTGGAAATCAAATCCTGGCAAAGAAGATTCTTTTCATTGTTTTTTTTTTCCCTCTTTTTTTCTTCCTGCTAAAATTGCTCCTTCCCTTCGCTTGCTTCCATCTGAGAAACAAATCAAGCAAATAACCTCCTAGGAGGTGTATGCGCTGCATTTCTCTACAAAGTAGTCCCGTCTTTCGCCCGAGGATGTGCCTGTGATCTCTGCTTTGCGAGAGCCGAAGAGACTTAGCAATAAAAATGTCATCATTATCGCCTCATACCCTGCGCTAAATGCAAACGACATGAATTAAGGTGGGGAGGGGAGTGGGGTGTGGAGGCACTTTCTAAACAAACGGAGGACTCTGATGAAAGTGGAGCCACTGTTTCGCTCTTCTGTTTTGGTAATGGGGGCAGCCGATTCCCCCGTGTGCGCTGCGGGAGTGGCATGAAGTTGCGGCTCACTGTTGCTGAAGTGGATCAGACGATGGTTAAAATGCATTTCCCCAGAATATCAACACACACAGGCGACTGGGTGACCAAAAGGTGGTGGGAGTGCTGTGTGTTCAGAGATGCTATTCTGCAAACCTTAGTCATAATCAGTGGTTGAATTGTGTTGTCTTTCTTTGTTCTCCAACCAGTCTGTCGATTTTGACCTCTGAAACTTGACATTGAGGCATTTTCATCCACCGTTGCCGCTCTCCGGATGTAAACCCAGGAGATGATTGTGTTGTCTTTAAATTCCCAGCAGTATGTAAAACACTCAGACCACGTTCCAAGTGTACAAAACTCTTTTCAGAGAAATGAGAGCGTTACCAGAAATCCTTTGGCAAATTGCGATTGTCTTAGGCCTTGTTCCCACCTGGTCCCTTTCAAGTGGTTTCTGTGATCCGATCAAAAGTGGACAACTCTGACCACATCTGTTCCCACCTCGCATTAACATGCGTCTTAAGGCCCTGTTTGCACTTGGTCATTTCATGCGTTTTTCGTATTTCGATCGGCAAAAAACACACAAAGTAACCAAGTGCAAACAGTCCAAATCCGTTTTGTCATCCGAATACCCAAACCACCCCGGGGAGGTGGTTTGGGTAGTCACGTCGCAAAAAACGCAATCGTCACGGACGTGTGAAGAGAATGTGATCTCAGTCCACATTAAGGACCGCCCACTCCACTCACTTCTCCCGTGTACGTACTTGGTCGGCGCCCCACCTCCCGGCGTCGTCATCATAAAGTTACAAACAAGAAGCCAAAACAAATCATTTTTGTTAGACTCTTTTATTAGGATGCTAATAAATTTCAATCCGCATTAGCGTATTTTGTCAGTGGAGCAGCGGTCGCAGTTTCCCACATATGAGATTAAATGTGCGACGTTGCATCCGAACATTTGCCAGCCACTGTTGATCCGAAAATAAAGTGGTCACCACTCTGTCCCACCAGTCGTTACTCCTCGTTAGGATCCATACGAGCTGCAGTAGAATTAAAACGAGTGACTTGATATAGTCCGCAAACAGGAAGTTGATTCTTATTCGCTGTCATGTAAAACTCGCCGTGGTTTTGCGCTTTACTGCCCCTAGTCGTTAAAAACGGAAATGACGCATGTTGCATTTGCATAGGTTCGGCAGGGCGGGGGGGGGGGGTGTAATGCGATCACAAGTGGCACGCGCGAGACGCATGTTAATGCTACGTGCGAACAGATGCTTCGAGATCCGTTCTCGTGATCCAATCCCCCAAAACAGTTACAAGTGACCAAGTGCAAACAGGGCCTAAGACTAGCCATTTGTGATCGCATCACACGCCCCCCTCACTATATATGCAAATACAACACATGCATCATTTCCGTTTGAAAAGATAAGTACTTGTTGTTTTTTTTTAACTGCTGGGGGCAGTAAAGCAGTTTATTAAAACTAGTTTATTGGGAAAAGAATAAGAATGAACTTCTTGTCTGCGGACAATACAATACAATACAATACAATACAGACTGTTTCGGGCAAACCAAGTCACTCAAAACGTTTGTGTCACTTGTTTTTTTTTTCTCCTTGCACGCATCCACAGTATCGGACGTCGTGGACAAATGACGGCTGATGCTTCTCGAACACCGACTAAAGAGAAAAACATGGAATAGAAGGAGGGCTGCAGCTTTTGTCTCTGCTCTGATAGCCGCGGCACCCGAACAATCTATTTTCTATTGTCTTTTTTGAAATGCAATGAGCACCAATTTATTTATTTATTTTTTAAGTGCAATAACTCAACAACATGCAATGCATAAAAAAGGGGAAGTGAAAGCTTTCGCTGGATTGATTCCTCGGACCAGGTTGCAAAAAGGCAAAAAGGTGTGTTCTGTAACAAAAAAGTATATTGGCAACAAAAGGAGTCCAACAAAAATGATTTGTTTTCGCTTCTTGTTTGTAACTTCATAAAGACGCCGGGTGGTGGGGCGTGACCACCGGGCCCCACTCCACCGACCAAGTATGTACTTCCGCTTACACGGGAGAGGTGAGAAGAACAGGCGGTCGTTAATGTGGACAAAGACCACATTCTGTTCACATGTCCGTGAGGAATGCGATCAGAAGTGTCGAAACCACCTGAGGTGGCTTGACTGATCGGATCAGAATTCGCATTCCCGCTGTTCCCATGTGGTCACTTCATGTGGTTTTTGGTGATCGGATCACAAAAATCACTTCAAGTGACTACGTAGGAATAGGGCCTTAAAGTGATACGACCCCCTCAGTGGAGACAAACACCAATGATGCAAAACACAAGAGACCTGAGAGATCCTTCCATGTATAACATGGGCACTGACTGTCAAATCAAATGATGTCCCCATTGCTCTTAAATTTAATGTGAATGGTCGTGAAAGGTCACGGAGGCAGTTGACATCACTGCGCTGTGGTGGAACTCTGTAAAATATCTGGAGCCAGTGTGAAAACGGCAATTTCGTCTGACATTAGTATGACTGCAAGCCCCCGGCAGGTTGCACCTCCACCTCATGGAGAGGCCTTTTACTGTAAGACTGGAGAAACCTTCCCGAGATCTTTCATTCGAGAGGTCAAGGAGGTTCGGCAGTTTGCTGAGGTGAAAAAAGCAACCTTAAGTTACTTAAGTTCTTTTTTCCCTTGAGGTTGAATTTAACTTGGCTGATTTTTTTCCATTAGCAGTGTTTCACTCTTGGCTTCATAAAAACCATCAGGCTGTGTTGTCAGCAGATGCAGACGCAGCAGGTGATGGCACAACTTCCTGTCTCTGAGTGGGAGGTATGTTCTGAGTCAAAACAAGCTGCTTTGGCATATACTGTACATGTGGGCTGTGGCAGTGGTAAGAGAGCATCACTGTAAAGGTTAGATTCCTGCAGTGGGCACAGTCACTTCCTGCTAAAAGTTATTTTCCTTTGGTTGGCTAATTTTAGGCATTCATGTGACCATCTGTGTTTTGACAGGTCATTTCTGTCCAGGCCTCCCAATATTTATTAGCTCTAATAAAACTAAAATTGTAAAACTGTAAGAAGTAATTATTTTTTTCTTCTTTAATGATATAGCGCTTTGCTCGCTAGCTAGGTACAGGCAAACTAATCTATAGTCTGAAAATATACTGACAAATTCTAACTGTGCAACTCACAACTTCCTATCCAGCAGGTCAGTGTGTGTTGTGTGCGTTTATTGTTCCAGTGCCCCAATGCACAGTGGTTTCTAATTAAGTCAGGCAACTATTTCTGGGTGTTAGTAATTGAAGAGGGTCTGACCCTGCTAATGAATCACTGTGAATGCTGCGCAGCCATACAGGATTATTAATGGAGACGGCTGCTGTTTTCATTCCAAACTAGCTCCTTTAAACGCTGCATTATGATTTTTGCATCTTCAAGCGGCCCCAATTTGCAGATTCTGATTGAATCTTAATGAACTGCATGGGCCGCTTTCAGTGGTGAGATAAATATAAGCTGCTCTCACCGAAAACATTGTGGACGCAAACATGAACTCTGATGTATCTAGTTGGCTAATTGTTGGTGCGTTAATGGGAATCGCAACATACAATAACTGCCTGGATGGTTAATTTACGCAATTAGTCGGTGCCAGCATTTGGACCCAAGTCATATTTCACCAGTTTCACATAATTACATGCAAAGCTGAAAGCGGCTCCCTAGTGTCACTCAGTCGTGGCGTCTCCCTTGTTATGGGCAACACAAAAAAATATGATGTAGTGACGCTGTTGCCGAAGAGAAGGATGTATTTCCAGGTATTTCACCTCCCTCTACACAACAGTTCGACAATCTCATCAAGGAATGAAAAGTTGCTATTTTCCTCCAAGGATTTGGAGGCCATCTTAAAGGTTAAGTGTATCTTTCTTGGAGATTTTGACAGGAAACAGCGACATCAAGTGTTTCCATTTCAGATTGCAATGCCCTCCCTCTCCCGAGTTTGCCAGTTAACTATGGTGGCCTGCGCACTAGGGATGGGAAGATTAACCGATACGTATCGATGCGCGGCCACGATGCGAGTGCATCGGTAGAGCAGCCGTGAATCGATGCAATTTTGGAATTAAATCTAGATGCATCGGTTTTTACGTCTGTCACAGACCGATACAGCACTGCACAGCGCAGTGCTGTAACTTCCCGCAGAGCGCAGTTTGCTTCAACCTGATCATGTGGATCAACTGATATTCCTAAAGAAAAACCTTAGAGAGGAACATGTCAGTTGAATAATACAGGATGAACTGAAAGTCACACACCAATGAGTAGTTGCATTGTGCACTAATTTTGATCAAGGAACCATGACATAATTTTTTTTGAGTATTTGAATCTTTTTCTGTCTTCAATTTCTCATCACAGCCAAGCTATTTCACTGTTGTGACTGTTTTATTATGACAGTTAGGCCGGTGTCTGTTTACAGCAACAGCAAGAAGAGTTTACATTTATTCCATTTGTAAGCAATTAGGAAAGGTTAATTTATTTTTCATAAAGTATATTGCACTTGCCTTGTTATTGTTAATTGGGAACCAGTTGTTCACAAAAGACCTTTAAATTTAAATTGAAAAATACAGAATGTTTGTATTTTGGTAAATAAATAATCAAACTCATTGAATTGCATAGCTTCATTCCTTTGCATCGGAGTCTCAAATCAAATCGCATTGTGTTGGATCAAACTGTACTGAATCGCACTGCATCGTATTAGAGGGGGCGAACAAAGAACTACAGACGTTTCTGTTCTCTATGGCCGAAGAAAAAGCTCAAAGAGAAGTGCTGGACAGACAGTGACACGCAATGAAAAGCCTTCCTGGTTTCGCAGCCGGTGGCCGTCGCTGTACAGCGAAACTGTGTCCTTAGAAATAAAAAAAATTAAAAAATGCAGAGCGACTACCGAAGCACCAAGGACCACGACGATCGGAGTGGAACGAATAGAGAAAATGTTGGAGGTTTGTTCAACCTCACGCAGATGCGATGGAACAGTGGCGCGGTGGCCAACGGGAGTGAGACGGGCTCGACTCGGCCCCCTGGTGGACGACGAGAGAATAGTCGGCCACGACACTATTTGAAAACATGCATGAGGACTGTAAATGTTTTGATAAGCCGCTAGCCACCGCCACTAACTCCGGGCTCTGCTTGTGTGTTGTGTTCGATGGCAGCGAAACTTAAGAGGCGGCGATTCTGGCTTCACTCCTTATAGCGATTTTAACGCTGCTCGCTTGTTAACGCCGGTCGAATAGAGCTGTTGCTGTTTTGTGAGGACTTAAGTTGTGCGGATATTCTTGTCTAACAATAAACGACTGTGAGCCTCAAGTGATCGTTTCAGCCTCTACATTTTCTCTTCCAGGACAGTGTTTTGATACAAGTCAACAGTATGAAACAAAATCATTCTAAACCCTACGAAAATGTCTCGCACAAAACAAAACAAAACCACGGTTAATACAAAAAGTGAATCCTATGGTTTCCGGGACACGGGAGGCACAATAAAACCTTCGGTTCGCCTTGCAACCGTGACTCCGCCCACGCTCAGGTACTGGTCAGGCTTATGGAAATACCTTTCAACCGAGCTGTCCCGTACCATGAACGGCTGGCACTAGCTGCACAGGGCTTGTAGAAAACCGCCTTTCGATACCTCATCCACATTCTTGTTGTGTTGCGCCGTTAGGCGGGTTGGATTGTCCACACCGGGCTTCCTCAGAAATATGGCAGTGCAAGATGGCAGCTAACTGGGAACAAGACCCTTGCAGTACAAGAAAAATACTTTGATTTTCCAAAGTATTTTTATCGTACTGCTAGTACATGTAGCAGGTCCTGGCTCGAGCTTTGCTGACAGATATATTTTTGATAACCCTTAAAGAAAAGGGTTAGTCACAAGGCAATTACCGAAGCTACATCTGTTGCTCATTCCCAATGCCTGGAATGTTTTTTATTAACATTTCATTTAACATTACTGCAATTGCTAAATATTTGTTTCTTTTTTTTTCTGTTGTATACAGCATCTTTTTTTTCTTTTCCCACACTCTGGTAATAAAAGGCTATGTCCTTGAAAAGGTCCAATCTGCACAGATCTCTTCATCAATACACAAAACAATATTTTCTAAAATTATACATACTCACACTTATACAACTTGCATGTTATTTTAACAGTGTGCTTCCTTTGACACAGACAGAAGTTCTCAAACCAAGTCATATTAATGCTAATTGTACATATATTCTAAGTGTTCACTTATAGAACAGAGCAATTCTAAATCGCAGTAAAAAGTTTAAATGGATGCACAGTAAAATAGTAAATTGTGCCACACGCTACCAAACCCTGCACCACCGCCCAACACTGCAGGCGCCACGAAACAAAGCTGCCGCTGCAACCAAAACCTAAACCCAGCATTCACACACAATGTTAAACCATCAGTTAAAGGACCCAGAAGGAAAAACCTCAAATGCCCTGGAGCCCCCCCCCCCCAAAAAAAGAACCAAACAAATGAAAACAGTCGGCCGCCATTTTTTTTTTTTAGCCATGCTTGTCCCATCTCTCATCACACCGCAACACTCATACTTTCAGCATACTTTTCTCGCTCATGTGGCGAGGGTAGGGGTGAACTGAACAGAATATAACTAATGATAAAATGGATTAGCAAAACAAGAGAAATGGGGACCGACAACGCCACCCTGGGAATTTCACCCAGGGATTAACTAAACTAAAAAGACACACAGGTTCGCTACCCAGTAACAGATGCAGGACGTGGTTCTCAGATAATGAAAAATACAACTTTTATTGAAGACAAAGAGACAGTGAATAAAATCTTTTTTTTTAAATAAAAAAAAACAAAAGCTGGCGCTGGTTAAATGGTCATGAACCAGTATGAGGGGTGAAGCTGAAAATAACATCTAAAGTTATACTTGTGCACAAAACAAAAGGAAACCACTCCCAAGACACAGCACACCAAACGTGGAGGGTCTCCACCACCACCACACTGGTACTGCCACCACCAGTCTCCAACAACTAAAAGAAAAACAATTAATACAATAAAAAGAACAATAATGGCAACTTATTTTAACAATCGCTCACCTTCTCGACCGGCCCGAACCGAGAAGCAGTGACGCGGCAAAGCAGCAGCGGCAAAGCAGCAGCGGCAAAGCAGCAAAAGCAGCAGCGGCGGAGGCGGGGGCGAAGCAACAGACTCGTGACACAGGACTCGACGGAGCAGTCAACAAAACAGTTGACAAGACGGTAGACAGAGCGGCAGCAACTGGGCTGATTGCAGCCAGTCCTCTCAGTAAGGTTCTATTGCACATGCAGGAGGAGGCAGGAAGGGGACAATCTCCAACACTGGCGTTTACCGCCGGGAGCTCCAGAAGTTCACACAGCCCGGGCAGCATGCGCAGGGCACAATTGCAGCGTCCAAACTAAAACCCGACCGGAAATGACGTCCAAATGACAGAAGGCGCAGAAGGAAGAGCTGGCGAAGATAGGCGTTTTTATACGGCTTGGCCCGTCACTGCCACCAATGGCAGGACGGGCAATCAACGCACTAATTAGGTTCATACTGCTACACTCACAACACACATCACCAGGACCACGTCGCGTGTGTTCATAAATGTTCACCGTTCCGTGAAAAATAAACAGAATATGATAAAAAATAAATATATAAATAAAATAAATAAAATAAAATAACCACTAACCTTCAAGAAGAGGTATAAACCACAAGGCAGTCCCAATGCCAAGACTATGCTGGCTTCCGCTTCTTCTTGCTGAACCCCTGTGACATCGCCAATCGGTGCTGCTACCTAGTGTTTGCCCTACCCAACAGCGGTCAATCCAAAACCAGAAAACTGCCACCATACCAAAGACATAAAATAATAACTAAAATAAAATAATTTTTGTGAGTATCACATATACACTTTAATTAATTAACACTCCTTTTCTTTTATCTTTACTCATATTTTATTTTAATTGCTGTTAAACACCTTGACTTGCATGTCATTGTATGAAAGGTGCTATACAAATAAAAGTTGATTGATTGATTGATTGATTGATTGATTGATTGATAATGAAGCCAAATTCTACACACTGGACCTTTCTGGCCTTCTAAACAGAAAGTCTACTGGAGCTGGAGAGCTGGAGAACAAGCAAAGCAGCATGAGAACGTGTCACCTCGCTCAGTTTCACATGGTGGCAACCTGACAGGAAAGATACAAATCTTTATTTTTAAAGACCATTTAAGTTGTTTATATAACCCGCTGATTTAAATGAAAAACCAGCAGCAGCTTGAATTGAACCCACTCACCACACCCACCCACTTTACAAAAAATTGTCAACTTGAAACACTGCTGCTTTCTGCTATCTTATGAATTGTGTATCTTTTTCGATTCCAACAATACAATTCCATGACTTCTGCATTGGCTTGTTTGCTGTCCTGAACTGTGAGCGTCATGAAATGTTGACAGAACCAGGAAGATAAAGGAAAAGGCAATTCAAATCAAACAGAAAAGAGAAAAGTTGTGACACATCAGTTCAGGCCAGCAGGCGACTGGAAGTGACATTTAATTTGTGCATTTGGTAAAGCAGTACGGCGCGAGTAACGAGTTAGACAGAGACACGCAGAAAGAGAATACCTGCAAGGGTGATGAGAACCCCCCCCCCACCTCCTATTGGACCAATCCTGATACCAGCCACCGGGAATTAAACGCATTGTGGCCACAGGCATGATGAGAAAAAAAGGTGGGAGTCCCTCCTCCATTTTAAGTGCCTATCAATCAGTGCGTTTACATGCAGAGCTAAATCGGACTAAGCAATAATTCGGTTTTCTCGTCCAATCGGAGTTCTCACCTTGTCCCCCTATACATGCAGCTGAGAAATTTGAATTACTGACGGGAACATGTCCTCCTCCCAACACTAGGGGGTGGAGTGAGTCTTTTCAGCTGGTCAGCTGCTTTCCGTTGACATATTAAATCATTATGATATAGAACGATAGTTCATAATGTACGTGTTACTTGCTTTGCAGATAAGGTGTACCCTATTTCTTGTGCTCCTGGTTATTTTAAAAGGCAGACAAGAACGTTGTTTGCTGTTGGAGGGCTACAACAACACTTCGATGCTACGCTTTGTGCCGTCGCTATGGACCCCAAACTCTCGTTCTTGTTGGATGCGGGTTCGGAGCAGGCTGGTGGGAGAGTTTGTGTACAGGTTTTGCAAAGGAACGGTGTCTTCAGTTATACACACGCTCATTAAAGTGCCGACCGTGGAGGAAGCTTGTGCCGCTGCACGCCGTTTCCAGCAGAATAACAGCGAAATTACCGAAATAAAAACAAATCAGAAAAACATCTCTTTGCTGTGCTTTTATTTACAAAGTTAAAATTCTTCTAACTTACAAAAAATGTGAACGAAAAGGTAGAAATATAAATACGAAGGAATACGTATTTGTTCAGGGGTGCGCAAAGCCGCAGCCCTGCATTTGCTGCGCTACCCTTTTTAAAAAGGTCTCCGTTGCGCGTTATTTTAATATGTCCATCTCTTTTAGAAGAGAAAGCATCGCCCCGGTCTCATCCTCTCTCCTACTGTGAACATTCTTATTTGCGTTTGCCAGGTTGTTTCGCGCCGTCTGTTTTGTTAGACGACGTAGTTGTGCGGTCATGAGTCGCGAGAGGGAGGCGTGACGTGTGCGCACTCGCATTGTCCAGTTAATCGTCCGATTAAGGTGTATACATGGCAGAGAAATTCGAATTCCAATCGCATTATCTGGGTGTCTCAATCGGAGTTCTCCGATTCCAATCGGAGTTCTCAAACTCCGATCATAATCGGACTAAGGTGTTTACATGCACGTGAGTTCTCCGTTCATAATTGGACTAAGGCAATAATTTGAATTTCTCTAGTGCCATGTAAACGCACTGAATCATTCACCTTCTGCCGCCGACATCGCCGGCTCACACGTGTCTTTCCCGCCTGTTCAAGTTCCAATAAAGTTGCTGTTCATCCGCGCCTCCGCCAGCCAAGTGGAAGACGCACTTGAAGGGAAATATGCGGCACAACAACTCCTGCCATTCCACGGAAGGTCCTCATCGATCAAGAAACAGGCCTTTTTTGATGAGGGTTCAGGGCCAGCAGAGGCTTGAGTCATGAGTGTGAGCACTGCTGTCAATCAGAAAACTTGTCAGTGGCTCCAACACTGACGCCAGGACGCTCTCAAAGCGCTGGTTTCTCTTGACTTCCAATGTCAAAACTGAGGTAGTCCGGTTTTGTCACGCAGCACCTTAAAATCAGCTTGTTTTACCAACTTGTGTTCCCTCAACCGCCGTTTACTTCTTTTTGCCTCTTTGAACGTTGGCCTTTTTCTGCGCGCTGCAACTCAGCTCATTCAAAGTTTGTACCACAGAAAGAATGAGGAAAAATAAATAATTATTGTCTCTTGTTGGATAAGAACTGTAGCATGTGGGTTCGTACAGCATGGACGTGTGAAACAGGTCCGTCACAACGTTCCATCAGGTGCGTCAGACGAGGATCTCCGTGCCTCACTTTCTTTTTCCAGCCCTCTGCAATTGTGCCTGAGAGAGCCGAGACGAAAAGCCTTGTCTTTGATCAGCAGCAGGGCTTTAATAAAACTGACTGTGCTGAGCTGAGCGGCCCCATCATTTGCACATTTACAACCCTCCACATATGTAAATATCAGCCTCGACCCGCCAGATTCCACTCTTGTTCCAGCACTTCATAGCCTACTTCCCCCTCATTCCCCAAGCTCTCCAGCGCAGCCTCTGCTTGCCACTAGTTCAACAGCGATCCAGCGAGCTCCTCGTTGACTCCTCCTAAACTGCTCTTGCTCAAAAGCTTTGCACTATGCACATCACAGGAGGCGAGCAGGGGGGAGGGAGGTTGGAGGGGAGGAAGGCTGTCGGTTTTTTCACTCTTTTTCAAGTGAGTGTGCGGAATATCTTTAGGCTCTCACCGTGGGACCTTCCACATCGGCACGTTCCTCCTCGCTACCTGCCCTTTTCATGTCAGCCCTAGATGCTTTCTCTCTTCCCCATTCACTTATCCGCTTTTTTTCAGTCACCGGAAATGTAGAAATAAAAACTGTTGCTACTGTCTGTGGGTGAGGTCTTTGCTTGGACCCCTGATTGGTCTGACTCTTTAATTACTGTATGTGAATACAAAGAATTAGCACCTGAGCACATTTTCAGTTTCCTCGAATTTCTCCGCCATGTGTACGGCTGTAGAATTTTCCCCCGGAACAAAAACATTCAAGACACCAGCTCCTTCAATGCGTGGCACTACTCCAAGTTTGTGTAGTTAATTTTTTTCTTTTTTTACCTGAATGTGGGAGTGGGTGTGTTTGAGTCCGTGTAATGGGAAATATGTATTCTTGG
Source organism: Nelusetta ayraudi (assembly GCF_046127955.1). NCBI lineage: Eukaryota > Metazoa > Chordata > Actinopteri > Tetraodontiformes > Monacanthidae > Nelusetta > Nelusetta ayraudi. The sequence continues at coordinate 21,829,712 of NW_027466092.1, forward strand.
GTTATTCTTTATTCTGTTGTATTCTGTGTTATATGATCACTTGTAGCGCATGTAACCTATTAGAGTCGTAGTATATCTTGTCAATCTATGGGGTCCTTTGTCCCCAACTCTCATGATTTCCCCACCTAGGATATGAGCTGTGAAATCGTCCTGCTAGTCCTGTATTCATTGTTTTGTCTTCCTCTCTTCTCTTCCTCCTTCTCCCTTATCTTGTCTCCTCCCAGTCCTGCTGCATAAAGACGTTCTTCTTCCTTCTCTCTTTGCACTTGCACTCGCATTCATTCGAGCTGTTGCACCTGTTGCATCTGTTCTGTTGGTTGTACTGTGTTTGTGCCTCGGATATCTGATCCTTTATTTCATGTTCATTAAATTACTTATTTACTCAGCATTTCTGCATCGGTAGCTTTGCTCTTTTCCACAACAGTACGTCACTGGAAGTAAGCTGCCAGTTGGTGCGGCTGCCGAGGCCGCAACCGGCCCACGCCAGCGACGGGCCGGGGGGGGATCCCGGACATGGCACACCCGCCACAAAGCCGGCCAGGAAGAGGCCCGGAGTAGCAGACCCCCGAGCCAGAGGGCACTTGCCCCACGAGGAGCCAGGGCAAGATGACAGGGAGGCAGATACCCCAAGAAGAAGGGACACCACTCGGGGCGGACAGGCAGCAGAACCCGGCCCCCGGATGGGGGCCCCAAGGGCAAGTGAGACCAGTCCCATCCCCATGACCAGGACCCAGCCCCTTCACCCACTGGGAGGATTGGTACCCAAGGCAGGCCCGGGCACCCAGAGCCCCCCACGGACCCAGTATGGCGCATCAACCGCCCCCCTCCACCCCCACATCCCCTAGACGCCCCCAAGCAAAAGTCCCCCCTGGTTCACCCTGTGCCCTGTGAGAGAAGAAAAATAAATAAGTAAATAGAAAAATTAAAAAATAAGTAAATAAATAAATAAATAAACCTGTGGACCCCAGCCTACCACTGTCATATCCCCGTGTCTCAGGTCGTCGCCGCCCCAGAGCAGCGCAGGGGGACCACCCCGCAGCACAGCCCGGCCCCAGGATTGGGGGATGGGGGACCCCGCCACAAATGGCAAGGTCCCTATAGGCCCAGCCGGTCACACACCCCGGGGGCACTGGACCGCACAGGGCCCATCCAGGGTGGGAAAGATGCTGAATCTTGCTCCCATCAGCAGGCCAACCCACTGTGTGTCGGAGTGTCAGTGTATGTGTGTATATGTGCACTTGCGGGTGTTTTTGACTATGGTGCAATTAAAATGGAGGGGTAGTAAGGCCCTGCTGAACAGGGCGGCGGCCGCAGTGCACAACCCCCCCGCCCCGCCCCGCCCCGCCCCAGGCCCTGAGTGTCTATAATGCCATTAAAATTGGAGAGGGTCTCGGATGGAATGGTGTCCGGCCGATGGAGACCCTCATCCAAAGCCCTAGTGATAATGTCAGTGGGTCATTGACTCCGTGGGAGCCAGATCATCGCCAACAAGGGTGCAGCCGGTGCCCCAGAGCAAGGGTTAGGAAACCGTGCTGGGGGGGAGGCCCACCGGGGACCTGCCCGCCGCGCAGATCGACCACCCCACGGCACCCGGCCAGAAGGCCGGGCAGCGACCACCCAAGACACTAACACCCCGAAACAGAAAGAAAGAAAGAGAAAAATAAATTAACTGTGTAGTTAATTTGTGTTCTCCAAAAAAAGTTTTGTAACGACACGGCGATCTGTACAACTCGCCAGTTCATACAGAACAATGGTGCTTTTCACCTGGAGTGGAACTGGGACTCATAGTCAAGGCTCGAAACATCTTCACAAGTCCACACAAAGCTTCTCAAATGATCTGTGCATTATTCGGAAATGTGTTCAAAACTGTTTCATTACCGTTGTGTTTTCTACTTCTATTTTATCATCACAATAAAAGGAGTCGGTAGATATGTTTCACTACCTTCACTGGCAAGAGCCACCAAGTGATTGAAACCACACAGCTGATATATAAATGAACATGTTGGGTTAAGAGTGATTCACCTTGGCTTCTGTCTCCTTTTCAGCTTCTCCACAAACATAAAAACAGACTTGAAGCGTTCACTCAGGAAGGTCAGAATCATTTCATTCGACTTAACAGTAACTTTTATGTTTCTAATTAGCGTTGCAGAGACACAGTTTGTTATATTTCTAAGAACGAAGGGTCCGGATCACTCGCCACGGTGACGGCACAAAGTGTAGAATCAAAGACATGGTTTTGTTGCAGCCCTCCAACAGCACATGGTGTTGTTGTCTGCCTCTTCAAATCACCATTAGCTTCCTAGCCGAACAGTTGCTGCGCCGCTGTCAGCAGATCGTCAAAAGATTCACACACATAGACATGTTACTGGTGATTTTAATGTAAGTGAAGAAAACATGATAGCCGAGGGAAACCAGTTGTCTCAGGCAGCCCAACTCAAAATGTTACTTGGATGCTCATTTACTAATACTCAAATAAAGCCATGGTGTCTTGGTAGCTCACAGAGGCAGACTGATAGATAGCGCTCACTACAAAAATATATTGGCTGTGGTAGATATGGGCTTCGACAGTTGAATCGCCAGTAATATGTTGTGTACGTTTGTGGATTTTTGACCAATCCGCTGACAGTGGCAAAGCACACCTGTAGCTGTTCAGTGAGGAAACGTGTTAAATTGAAGACCAGTATGGACATTACACCGGTGTTGTATCGTGCTCCAGTTGTTTTGTAAGTGTGCAACGAAAGGTTACCCGGAAGTTAACACGCTGGAAAGACTCATATCTCCCCCTCTCAGCTGCATGTATACGGAGCTTATAAGGAGAGAAGTCCGATTAGATGAGAAAACCGAATTATAAGCTTAGTCCGATTAAGCTCCGCATGTAGGCAGACATTCACATGCACATGCGTGCACGGCAAGTATGTCTTCGTAACAAACAAACTAAGGGATAGAAAAGCCTCGACGTCAACGGACTGAGATGGCTGTGATGCTCTAAAAAACACCGCAAGGCAGCAGCAGATATCGCTTTCCCGATCTTCATTAACTTAATTCACTCTGCTGTTTTGTTCTCCCTGAAATTAATCTGGCGGCTGACAAAAAAGAAAAAAAGTGGCACTAACCTTATTTATTCTGTGCAGTAAATTGTCACATCGCCGAAGATTCAAGATATTATTTAATGGTAATGTTTAACAAGAAACATTCAGCGCTTGTTTTGTTTTTGTATAGGCGCTGCTCGAGCGCTTTTATTCTAATCCCTTTCAGCGGCAAAGAGAAAAAAGACGTCTTAAGGTGAATTGCTCTTTTCATATTGCGCATTAAATTTGTCAGACAAGGGCTCTGTTTTAGAAAGATAACAAACTGTGTCTCTGCAACGCTAATTAGAAACAAAAGTTACTGTTAAGTCGAATGAAATGATTCTGACCTTCCTGAGTGAACGCTTCAAGTCTGTTTTTATGTTTTGTGGAGGAGCTGAAAAAGAGACAGAAGCCGAGGTGAATCACTCTTAGCCCAACAGGTTCTTTTATCTATCAGCTGTGTGGCTTCAATCACTGAATGGCCTCCTCTGCTGTTTGACACAGAAGCACTGGCTCCAACACGAGTCAAAATGTCAAAAAAAGTAATTCAACATGGTTTTCTTTAGCTGGCTTTCTTCGATTGGTTTTATTGTCAAGTTAGCCTTGATTACTGAAATATGGTCATGATCGTTAGCATCTCAAGTGAGGCTGACTCTGTCAATGTATTGATGCAATGACCAGAAAGACTGATCTCTGTTATCTTTCCTCGCAGGAAATGTTGTGTGTTTCAGACAGAAAAAAAGTTTGTCTATTTTTGTGCATCATGGTTAGTTGTTGTCATTTTTCTGCTGATATATTGGTTTAATACAGTGCTTCTCAATTGTTTTCTGTTTCGCCCTCCATCCCCACTCTCCACCGCGACTATGAATAATATAATTTGTCTATAAAATTGTTATAAGTACACCTCTGCATAACATTGATTCCTTATTAACATTAAAGAAAACAAAAAGGAAAGAAATATAGTTCAACTTACAACAAATAACTCTATTAACATTGTTATTTTGTCTGTTACAGAAAATAATGAAAGTGCATCAATTTGCCTGAAATAAAAAAATATAAATAATCCTTATTTAATATAAATAATCCTTATTTAATATAAATAATCCTTATTTAAAATACCAACATTTATTGTGTACGTGCTACCACGGCGCAAGAGCTCTCTGTGCCCGATTAAATTTTTTTCTCTTTAATTTGGGTGCAGCACGCTGTGACGACATCTTGGCACGTCCAATAGGAAAGCAGCCGGTTCTGAAAAAAATTAACAGTCTGGATGTAGAGCTACGGTTGGAGAGATGGGCTTCCTGAAGTTTGACCGCATTTTGCTGATGCTTGGACCAACTCTAGAGAACAGGCGACCAAACGGCTCCTTGCTTAGCCTGGTCCATGTAGAAGTTTAGCTCCTTGACGAGCCTGTACTCCCCCAAATCCTGCCTTGCCATTAAGATCGGGTGGACCCACACCTTTCTCTTTGCTGTTGCTGCTCGTCTCCTCCTTCGTACTAGCATTAAAGCCAGTGTTTTTGCTGCGCCGACGACAGGTACATGATTTTTCTCACACAAACTTGGAACAAAAAGCGCGCAGTGGAGAAAAGACTCCTGCTCTGTCACTTATTACCTGGTACCCTGCTCTGCATCTGGGCACTTTTTTTTTCAGAACCGGCTTCTCGCCAAATGGACACGCCAAGATATTGTCACAACGCTCTGCGCCCGTCTGCGCCTGTCTGTGCCATACCGTGGGGCAGACAGTGGCAAGAGCGCATTCAGTGTGTTGGGGCCTTTATATGATACCAACAGTGCTCGCTGGTTTACTGAAGTAGCATTCACAAAGCAGGATGATTGTTGACAATATTCGCCACGTTTTTGCTGAAAAAACTCAAGCGACTTATCGGTGTGATTGGGGTGTACTGTCTGTACGAGGCGCCTTCATTTATTTGGCTTCATGCTGTCCGCTGCCGACGTTTTTAAATGGAGTAAACACAGTCCGCATTTACTTGTTAGGAGATGAGGAAACTTTCCTTGTCTTTCCTCGTCTCCTAGTATAGTCACAGTGAAGCCAAGAGCTACATGAGCTTTGTCGTATTTCCTGGTCTTAGCTTTCGGGAGACTTTCGTTTGTCTCATCATGTCCGTCTCTCTCCGCCTTTCTTTTCATCCCTGTTAAATAATTTTTCATGCTGTCTCGACGGTTTGTTAACTGCACTTGATATCTCCTGCTCTGTGCAGTGTATGTGTGCATGCTTGGTGCATAAAAACCCTACAAATGGAGCTGCGCAACGCCATGGAGTATTAGCTACGTACGGCAAAGAAAATAAAATAAAAAATGTTCCCCGGGGCTACACTATTTGAGAAGGACTGGTTTAATAACATCACATGCAGCAATAGAATGGTGAGAGACGAGTGAGGCAAATTACAAGGTACTGACATAAGGCAAGATAGGAAACCGACAAACATTTAGTCAGACTGTCTGATGAGCGACTGTAACTTTACTTTGTGTCGAAGCAACACACTAGTCCGCATGTTGTGTCTTTACGATGAGGCTGCTTTACACTAGAGTTTAAAAAAGACAAAATCACATGGAACTTTGTGCCTTCTGTTAAATTGTGACACTTTAAAATCCAAAGCAGCAGCTACATGGAAAATGCCATTACGACTTTGCTGCTGTTTCCTGTAGGGTGTGTGTCCTAAAGGGCTGAAGCAGGCATTTTGGGGGTTTGGTGGGGGTAGTGGAAAGCACATGGAAGAAATTCCTTATGATTCGGGTCAGTCAAGTGCAAACAGTCCAAATCCGTTTTGTCATCCGAATACCCAAACCACCTCGGGGAGGTGGTTTGGGTATTCGCATCGCATAAGATCGCATTCGTCACGGACGTGCGAACAGAATGCGAGCTCAGTCCACATTAAGGACCGCCCACTCCACTCACCTCTCCCGTGTACGTACTTGGTCGGCGCCCCACCTCCCGGCGTCGTCATTATAAAGTTACAAACAAGAAGCCAAAACAAATCATTTTTGTTGGACTCTTTTATTAGGATGCTAATAAATCTTATTCCGCATTAGCATATTTTGTCAGTGGAGCAGTGGTCGCAGTTTCCCCACATATGAGATTAAATGTGCGACGTTGCATCCGAAAATTTGCCAGCCACTGTTGATCCGAAAATAAAGTGGTCACCACTCTGTCCCACCAGTCGTTACTCCTCGTTCCGATCCATACGAGCTGCAGTAGAATTAAAACGAGTGACTTGATATAGTCCGCAAACAGGAAGTTGATTCTTATTCGCAGTCATGTAAAACTAGCCGTGGTGTTGCGCTTTACTGCCCCCAGTCGTTAAAAACGGAAATGACGCATGTTGCATTTGCATAGGTTCGGCGGGGGGGGGGGGGGGGTGTAATGCGATCACAGTTACAAGTGACCAAGTGCAAACAGGGCCAAAGAGCGCAGCGTGACACAGAATTCCCAGGGAGCTGGGGAGGGGAGTGAGGAAGCAAGTCAACTCATTGTTCTCTTAAAACCTCCCCCCATGTCGCCACCCCCAACAACCCCACCCCCCTCCCCCAGAGTCCTCTGTGGAAAAACACAGTCTTCTGACACAAATGTGAGAACACAAGAGGGCAGAACTGTGGAAAATGCCTCTCAAGTTTGCATTGTGTTAAGCCACCATTTAAACTGCAGCAACGTATCGATCCACCTGGTCCGCTGCAAGGCCCGGATCTTTGCAAGCGCATCGATTGATTATGTAGATTAATTGTGCTGTGTTTAGATGAACTGTCTGTGTCATGATATAAGACCGTGACAACGACAACGAGTTTAGAAGTTTCTTGGGGAGATAAACTGGTGACAGAAAAAAAACAACAAACAAAAAAAAACACACCTGCAGATCCCATATAGACTGCAGGAAAGTCATATCAGCTGTGACACTGAAAACTTCCTCAGTTTCCTCTCTGTAATGCAGGTGTTGATGCTCTTTGAAGGGGAAAACAGGATTACGGAGTAAAGTAAATTGCGCTGTCACTGGGTGATGGGTGTTGAGGCTGTATTTCCCCGTGACACTGGCGCCACAGCCTGTGACTTAAGCGCAGATGACAAGGTGTTGCCATGGAGACCTTCCGCAAGGAGCCTGCAGCAGCCCATCCACGGGAGCATTTACACAAACACAAAGGTGTGTCCATGGCGCAGTTTGGTGGGGAAGCACCGGGCGAAGCACGCAAAACAGCAAAAATGGATTTTTATCTCACCAAAGGACGACAGGATCCACGAAAGTGGAGGCTGAGCAAACGATGACACACTCAGCCTTGGAACACAAAATTGTCAACGGCTTTGTTTGAATTATTCCTTGTACAAGTTTTCTTTTTGCTCGACTTTGTGTTTAGCGCTGTCGCTTCACAGCACAAAGGTTGGGGATTCCATTCCCTGGTCCAGGATCATTCTCTGTAGATTTTGCACATTCCCCATGTGTCTCCCAGTTGGGCTATTTTAAAATGTTTCATTGGTGTGAACGTGGCTACAGGTGGTTGTTTATCTCTGTGTGAGCCTGTCATAAACCTGTTCAGGATGTGACTCCGCCTTCCCCCTAAAATTGCTGGGATAGGCTCCATCACCCCTGTGACCTGAGAAATGTTTCCTTTTTTGTGTTTTGTGTGACATAAAACAGTGGGATGACAGCCTCGAGATTTATTGTTGCATCAACTGGTACTTGAAAGGCTATTAAACTACGAAAGCTGATGAATCACTATGTTCAACACTGCTTGCAATAGCATTATGTTGTCTGCAAACCTCAGTATCTTTACAAACATTGTACCAACAATCCTGCTGGACTTGAATAGAGAATGTGGAGACAAAGGGAAGAGGGCCAACAATAGTATATGATACAATTTATTTAATTGGGGCTGAGCCTGATGAAAGACGGGGCTTGAACGTGCTTCGGACGTGTTTTCGATTACTATTGGGGAAGAGCCCGACTACGTCCTTGCTTTCGCCCTGCAAAAGACCTTGATCAATTTTAATGAAATTCAGCAAGCAGGTCTGGACCGATGAAAAAAAAAAAATGCCAAAATGACAACTTAAGGTGCTCCATAGCGCCACCTACAGGCAAAAAACAAACAAAACAATACCCACTCTAAAAAAAAATTCACGGCCAGTATGAGTGTCCAAATGTTGTGGAACCAAAACCCATGCGTGTTTGTGGTCTACCTACATTTCATTCTTTCAGGCAAAGGGCAGAAATTGAGCTTCTTTGCAGGTATGTGCAAAAAAATTCTACAAATATTTCAACGGTCTCTTCACTAAGACCACAAAAGCGCCCTCTAGGAATGTCACACAGTCATGAGTCAAGAACCCACACATTCGTGTCGTCCACCATTACATCTCATATGCTCTGATTTTTTTTTTTTTTAATAAAAACAGGAAGTGAGCTATTTCCACTTTTTTTGAACACTTAATGTGAGAAAGAACAATGACAGAAGTGGGACTACTTGGCCTTACCTCACCACTTATGAAAACACTGTGATTCTGACAACTTAAAAAATACATTTTCAGCATCCCCAGAACCTCAGCATCCCAATGGTATGCTTTTGTTCATTTTTGAGACAAAAATAAGATTTTAATATGTTGTCTTATTTTCTGACTGTCTTTGACTGTTCTGCACTCTATCTCAGCCTGCAGCTCTGTGGGGGAAGGGTGAATTTTTGCCACTCACACACACACACACACACACACAGATGCACCATTACCATGGGTGAGAGAAAGGAGGGCTAGGTCTGTTATGTCCAAAATTAAATCAATGGCGCCACTTGCAGAGCCAAAAACAGCTTAAACAAAGAAGAAAAAAATATTGAGAAAAGAGTTTGTTTTTGTTTTTTTGCGATTTGTCGGCGGAGGGGCGTGGTCGTGACAAGCGATGTCCAATTAAAATAATTTGATGATCCAAAAATGTCATAATCTAATTTATGCTAACATGAGACCCCTTTAACCTTGATAAAATTTTGACGAAATTCGGCAAGCTCGCCAAGAACGATGAACACATTTTTTTAATGCAAAAATGATGACTCTGTGCTCCATAGCGCCACCTACAGACCAAAATGTCATAAGCGAGTTTGTGCACACATTTGACCACCAAAACTTGCTCCAAATTTCATACACACGTTTTTCATTCAGATATTAAATTTATGATAATGAGAAATTAACTAAATAGGCCCAACAGCGCTACCTATAGCATATTGAAGTCAACAGGGGTCACAGGTATCTGAAAGGGTCAGCAGGTGTCTGAAGGGGTCAGAAGGCGTCTGAGGGGGCGTCAGGAGGGGATGGCAGGCGTCGGCATGTGTCGGGGACGAAGGCGGGTGTTAGAGGGGCGTCGTCAGGGGATGGCAGGGGCCGGCAGAGGTCAGCAGGCGTTTGGAGGATTCTGTAGGGGTCGGTTGGCGTCGTGAGGGGTCGGTCGCGATGATCGGGCTCAGCCCCATCATCGCTGCTTGCAGCTTTAATTATCTTTATGATTGTTGTGGAAAATAGCTATTGGGGAAATAAATATAAATAATAATTAATAATAATAAAACAGTAAAACAATAATTTAGCAGTTGCCAACAACGCCACCCCAGCGCCTGGAGAATTTATGTTCATCCTTGACACACTGATGAAAGCTTGAGACAGGGTCCAGCGTACAAAGTCAATTAGATTTATTTAACAGTATGATATTTTTTTGACATGACGGTGATGTTCATAAAAGTAGTCAGGGCGCTTATACGTTAAGATAACCCCCCCCCCAAGATACCCAAAGAAAAAGTCAAATATGAACAAAGAAAGAAGCTAAATAAATACAACAAAAGAAAATGAACAACCCACAACTAGGAAACTCAGCTAAGAAATAATCTATAATAATGACTATATCAAAACTGATAAACCACAACTAAACATGCAGAGCAAGCCAAACGTTAAACTAGCTTAGCCTTTTGTCTTTTCCTCCGTGTGAGTGATTTCAATTTTGTAACCTTTTATTGGACTAGGTTTTGTTTTGATTTTACGTACTGTAGCCCTTTTTCCTCCTAGAGAGTGATTTTCTGTTCAACCTCCTTCCTTCAGTACATCTAGCCCTTTTTCCTCCTCTGGAGTGATTTTTTTTTCTCCCTCTTATTTCCCCCCCCCCCCGATAGTTTAGCCTCCATAGGGTTTTCATAGCCTGATTGTTTTGTCACTCCGATCCGAGATCAGTTGCATGTGTGATAAATAAAACACGATTTGCCTTCATCCTCTGCGTCTGAGTCCTGCCTCTAGTCCCGGCCTGACAGAAACATATCAAACCTGAATAAACATGCAAAGTAATGTGAGAATGTGTGTGTGTGCGTGTGTGTGTCACCCAAAGATGGGGTTCTTTTGAAACCAGTATAAAAGTATTCCACTGTCAAAAAATAACCAGAGGGGATGCACAAACATTTTTTTGATAAAAATAAAAGTTACTAAAACCCAATCTAAAAATGTCGCTAAAAGTCCTTCTCTGAAACGACAATAAAAAGACTAAAGGTCCTTATACACTGGGCAAAAGGCGATGCGACCCATAAATGCTAATGTTTCACCAGCAATTTTTTTTCTATGCGCGCTAAGAGCGACGCGACTAAAATTCGCTAAGCGAACGAAGTTTGGGGCTCTTTCTGTTGCGCCAAAGGAGAAACCATGGAGTCGACAACATCCTCAAGTGATGATGTCCTGGTGATGGTTGAATCGAAAAACAATAGAAGTATTTGGGTTCACCTAAAATTGTTCTTGAGGTGTTGCAGCCGTTATTTTCGTATGCCGACTATGTTATGAAAAAAAAAAACACCGCCTTCTACGCAACAGTTTAAAAAAAAAATTTGTCGAGATGAGAGGAATTTGGTGAACTCAACACGACCAGCCAGGCGCTCAAATTTGACCCAGTGAAATTTCGCCAGTACTTTAGAATGTCTGTTAGACAATTTGGCGATTGCTCCATCAACTGGCTCCACATTTGCAGAGGGAGAGAACATTGCTGACGTGTTGATGTGATTTCATCAGCCATCCAACATCACTTTGATTGGTCAGAAGTCCAGAATTTGCCTTTTTTCCTCAGAATTCGACACATGAGCGGAAAAAATGACTTTTTCGATCCGAGAACATTCGCTGCCAGTGTCTGCGAATTCGCTCCCGGTGTGTAAGGGCCTCAAGCGTCCAACCCGGAAGTCCAGGGGAACGGAGCCGCCGTCCTGTCTGTCCAACCCAGCCGCTGTCGTGCTCTGCCCGCTTCACCGGGTCCTGGCGTCTTGTTTTCCCGCTACTGTACCGAGCTTCCCTGCGTTGCGTCCTCTACACCTGCTTCTTCCGTCGTACCGGCTCCTGCCGTTCGCCGTGCGTCCAGCGTCAAACTCTGAAGTCCAGGGGAATGGAGTCGCCGTCCAGTCTGTCCAACGCGGCCTGTCCCTGCTGCCGCCGTGCTCTGCCAATTTCACCGGCTCCTGGCGTCCCGTCTTCCCACCACTGTGCCAGTCTTGCGCCGCGCTGCATCTTCTGCGTTGGCTCTGTCCGTCGCACTGGGTCCTGGCGTCCACTGCACTGCCTCCGTCCGCCGCACCGACTCCTGCTGTCTGCTGCTCTGCTGTTGCCGTCTTCGGCTCCGTCAGCCACACTGGCTCCTGGCGTCCTGTTCTCTGTCGCCGGTGCTGCTGCTGCTGTCTTCGGCTCCATTTGTTTGTTTCCCCCCCCCGTTCTGCCACTCCCCTGTTTATTCGCCCCTTCCTGTCGTTCTCCCGTTTCGCACTTTCCTTCCCTCCGTTCTCCCGTTTCCTTAAATAAAGGCGCCCCACCAGGTGTATCGAGTCAATTGGTAGTCGGGAGAGGGTGTGGTCAGGAGAGCACAGCTGTTCTCAGTCTGCAATTGTGGTTCACCACCAGAATACAATAAAAAAGTAAAAGCATAAAAAACACTCAATAAAACCAACCAGCATTCTGATATTAATATAACATAAAACAGGAGTATATAAAACTTCACAGCAAATATGAAAAAAAAACATGCAACACACCAGACTAAAAGAAACTGGCATAACCACTGGCCACTTTGACAGTAAACCACCCGTTAGATGAAGAAACTAAAATAATTCAACCCAAATAAACATGTAAGGCCAAACAGTCATTTGTTCACAGTAGTTGTGAGACTTCAGAAAAGCGCAGGAACGTGCAGCTACAGCAACAGAGAGACCCAGCGGTGAGGCGATCAGGTATAGCTAGGCGGAAGTGGGGCACCCGGACGTTTCGAGGCAAAGGGGCTCTCGTTGCACAACCCCCATTTTCATAACAGCTCCCCCTTCATAGATAGGCAGAGATGGTCACACTAATTATATAGCTACAGCCCACACTGACAAAATAAGGTGGCAGAAAAGTAGCTACTTATTCATTTACGATAATTACTGGTTCTATTTCCTGAGAGGTTTAAACACTAATCAGCATCGTATCGCCTGTCGTTAACAAATGTACCTTTTCTTCACAGCTGCCGAATTTGTTCTCTCTTCGGGCTTCGGGTCACGAAGAAACGTATATAAATGTAATTACAAGCACCATCAAGTCAGTTAAAATCTGACTCTATAGATAGCCTGATTTGAGTCTGCTCTGATTGATTTAACACACAAAAAAAGTCAGATCATGTTATCCAGCAATTCATCTGGGGTAAGGTTGGGTTTTTCAACTTGTAATGCGGCGGTGTAAATGAGATGATTATCTGCACAGTGCGCCCCAGATCTTTTTTTTTTTTTTTTTTTTTTTCACAATCTGCAGAAGTTAGTCATTAAGTGTGTGATTTGGATTCTATTCATGGCTGGTTAGCATTTAGAAGCAGTTCCTCTGCGGTGTTCGCAGCTCCAGCAGCGTTGCAAGTGACAGATTGTGACAAGTCATCATAACCCACATAAAAACACAGCTTCGGTCTTTCTCTCCTCCTTTTGTTTGATCAAAAAAAAGAAAAAGAAATTACCCAAAAATTAATATTTCTGAAATGTTAGAAAAAAAATGGGGCACAGCAAATGACCGTTATAATTATGCGTCATTGAAATTCAGATGAGAAAGATGAAACCTCTATTTTGTAACATCCATCAATATGGTAATTTTAACATTTACTCCCTCTGTTCTCCGTTTCTTGGTGCTGCACTTTCTCCTCTCGGAGACTTGAAAGCATTGCTGCAGCACACTGTGCGCAGACACAACACACTTCTTACTGACACACACACACACACACACACACACACACACACACACACACACACAATCTGCGGCAGTGATAGTCCTCCCACTTAGGCAGCGTCTTTTTCTCCCTCGTTGTCACCTTCTTATTCTGAGATTAACATTCCAAAATATTAATCACCAAATTATCTTTGGCATAAAGTTTTATTTAATTTGCTCCAGGCGCGCTTCAGTCTTGAGACAATCGCTGATGCACAACCAAAGTATGCAAATGGCGGACGAGGCTTTGCAATAATTAAAAAAAAAACAAAAAAACATTAGCATTAATCAGTTAACACAGCACCATTCCGCCCTCCCTCCTTTTAAAATCTGTTGTCATGGTAAAGGGAAGCAGGGAAGATTTAACTGCAACATTAGGCCGGACTAAAGCATGTTTAGTCATTCTTTGAGACAGGAGGTTTCACAGTAATGAATATCTCTTTTGTTGCATCAGATTAAAATCAGTCAGAAGACTAATTTGGCTCCGTCGGAGGACATGGAGTGGTTGCCATGTTGTTTGAACAAGTCAGTTCAGAGAGAAGAATGTCTGCTGCCGGATACACGGTATCCACACTGCAACCGTGTTAATGCGACATATCACTCATGTTGTTCCTCTTTTGAAGCCGAGCTGTGATCATTTATACAAAGAAAATTAGTATTTCCTTTTCTATCTCCTGTTACACATTGTTTGCTTTACATCATTGTGGGAGAATAAGGAAGTGGAACTATTTGAAGACATTGCGACGATTTTTTCAGTTTGTTGTGAAGTAACAGCTCTTGCCGAAACTCATCATTTGCCTCTCACCATCTTCCTACGACTTTGGCTGTATGAAGCATTAAGGAGGCAGTTCTCTGGAAATTGAAATTGAACCCATTTATTTCCCACCCCGATGTTGATAAAGGCTGGCGGCGGATTCAAATTCACATAATTGCTCTGGAGTTTCACATTGGCAAAGAGTTCCATGCAATGTACGCCTAAAATGGTGATGCACGCATTAAGATGAAGATGATGACTGGTCAGGATGCAACAGGAAATTGGAAAATTGGAGGACCCCCTTTGCCGTTATTTCACAAAGATTGTGTTCCCCAACTTGTCAACTTGACCTCCAAAAAATCCAAGTGTTGTGTTATGTTCTGTAGATCATCAGTATCAAGGGGGAAGAAAGATTCTCATTTCTTACTTTTCACCAACCCTCGTGACTTCTCTAAACCTTCCTGCAACTCTCAGATCCAAAGCTCATTTGTTCTTCTGCCGAAACACACATATATATATACATATATATATACATATATATATATATATGTATATATATATATATATGTATACATGTATATATATGTATATATATGTTAAAATAAGTTGTTGTTTTAACACTATATATAGTGTTAAAACAACAACTTATTTTAACACTGTACTTAAGACTGGACTGTTTCTCTTTTCTCTGGTGGTGTCTGCAGTCTTGTTTTATTGTTCAGTGACCCACACCCCAGCTAACCGCATTGTTTTTCATTCGCATAACTCCTGTCCATGTTGTTTTCCAAGCCTTGCCATGTTTACGAGGATAAATGTGTGTAAGTGGCTTCAGGGATTATAAAAGAAGGCCATGGAGCAATTTTGAGTCATAGCGTGAGCTTAGGTCTTTCTTTCAAGACACCAAATCATCAGCGCGCTTCTCCTTACCATGCTGCTGGGAAAATTGCCTCAATGCACTCAGCATTAAAGCAGCGTGCGATTACGATTCTCTCCTCCTCAGCGCCGACTAAAAATAAAGCTGAATTGCAGCCAGGGAAGGGCAGTATGGATTATGGAGTACTGCGCTCCCCGTGGAAAAGAGTTGTTTGTTGTCTGTCCCAATGTCAGATCAGGAATCAGGAGGGAAAGTGCCTCTCTCAGCAGGTCTGGACTTCCTGTCAATGATAATCCGATGGAATGGCTGATCTGGGCCAGATGGAGCTTGGCCAGCGTGCGGGAAACAACCCTGGAGTCTGAGCCTGGTGTCGTGCTCAGGAGCTGTCCGGCCTGATAAAGCAAATGGAGGAAATCAATTGTGTGCACAGATTGTGTGTTGGATTCGGCAGTTTTGAAGTAGTTTTAAAAAAAAGTGCTGGAAAATGATGAAACATTATTTCCATTCCATTTGTATAAGAAGCTATAACTGGCTCTTTAAATGTCTAAATCAGGTAATAGCAGTAATATCCTGTGTAAGTACTTCATCCATTTTTGGTCATTTTGAGAGAATGACAATTTGTTCATTGGAACACAGTGTTCATCTGGTGTAAAGTCTATCACAACACCTCTGGGAACCAGACAATTCTCTCCTGACTTGTTGCAGAGCCACACAGAGTTGTTGTAGTTTGCTGAAATAAGAGAGAAAAATGATGATCATGTCATGTTTTCTCTGCCTATTGAATCCAGTCAGGTACAGGCAATCTGAACTCACAACTTCTCCTCACCGAGCCATCTCCGAAAAATCAGTTGCTGTTTCTTTAATACCCATCACTTTTAATGCAAAAGCAGCATTGAAAAGCTGACATCAGTGAATCATCTGCACATTTGGCATGGTCTGTACTGAATGGGTTGGTTCAAATAGTAGAGCTCTAATGCTCTTATCTGCAGAGTTCTTTTGCAAAGACCTAGAGTGGGACACTATCTAACCAACAGGATTTTCCACTTTGCTCTTTTTTCTGCACTGCACCTTGTTGGTACAGTGAAACATTTACAGTAAGTTGCTGTGTTTGCATTGTTTTCAGTTCAATTGACCTCTTAGCTTTTAAACCACTAGGTTTAGTTGTTTTGGTTAATAAAGGCTGGAAATCTACATCTCGCTATTGTGACAACTCACATATTCTAAGGCTATGTTTTTAACATAATTACTATGTTTTTTTTCAGTCATGCAAAGGATGAATTCATTCAAATTCCTTTGTCCTACTGGATCAGTTTAGACTGCATTTCTTTTCTTTTTTTAAAAATCTCAATTTATGAACAAAACAAGGTTCAGTGTTTTTCTACTGTTTTTTTTTTTTTTTTTTTTTTTTCTATAACAGGGTAATTGATTATAACCTGCTTTGTTTAGGCTGTTAGGGATCAAATTTGCATATTTTCCCCAAAATGATATGTAGCTTTAGTCTGACGTCTGTGCATACACCATACTTGTGCTCAGCGCTTTACTGGGAAAACCACACAAAAGAACTTTAATTGGTGGATGAATAATGTCAAAATTTAGACATTAAAACATTTTTTTTATGTAGGTAATTAAGTAAGGACCACCAAAGACTTCATCATGGTTCTGTTCGTGACGAGGTTAAAGCGCCAGTGTGCGGTTCTTTTGCCACTGCAACGATGCTGTGTTGTGTATCGACCTGACAGCTCGCCTAACCCCAGGTGACAACGTCTCCCATATTACCAATCACCTGTGACGAGTGTTGAAATTACGCCGACCCATGATGGCCGCTCCTTTGTGTCGATAGGGATTGCGCCTGCCATATTTCCTAAGGTGGCAGCTTTAATTGTAGAACATCGCAGGGGGTGGCTTACAAAAAGTCAAATCATTTGTGGAAAGCGGGCTGTTAATTATGATGTGCTTAATTGCGTATCTTTGGGGCTGAGCCAATTATCAGAGAGAAGCTGAAGCAGGCAGCCTCGGTCCCTCATGTTATGGAAGTAGGGACTCTGGTAGCTGGTTTACTGTCACCGCGATGACTCAGTCAGGTCCGATCACATCACACTCACCGTAAATAGATCCGAGGTCACCAGGAGGCATGTGGTTGGACGTGAACTTGTGATCCATCAGGCCAGCTCAGGATCTGGCAGGATTAATGGTTTAGACGATTATTTGATCTTTTTAGCCAGCCTCGTCTCGTCTGTTTTTTATATTCTTAATTATTGCTGTGTGTGGTTGATACCTAAAAAAGAATCATGTTCGAAACTCCAAGAGCTAAAATCATATAGTGTTCCTTTTCAACTGTTGCAATATTCCAGTATTTCACACCCAAAATGTGGTTCATTTTAACCAGTTTGTTGGCATTGGAGTTACTTCTTGCTTGTTCCCTTTAAATCACCCCGGAAATCTGGCTTTTGTGATGCCGCTCATCATTATTAAATGATGACATCCCTTGCCAGGAGATGGCTCTTCCCTCCCTGACAGTGCCTTGTAAAATAGCAGGAAGCTAAAAAATAAATCAATTAAAAAAAAGGTTAGGCCTTTTTACAGAATGCGGCATGTGTGTGTTTCTGGGGGGTTTGTTAAGTTGGTGATTGAACATGGGACCCTCATTTGAGCGGTAGTGAGACATGAAATTAAGAAAATAATCATCAGTCTTGATATTCACCGCTCAGAAACTCCAGAAAATGCAGATAATGATCACTGGAGATTGTGAGTTATATTTGAACCCCAGCAGAACATTTCCTAAATAAAAATGAATAAATAAATAAATAAAAATAAATTTCATTTAATTTTTGTTTGCTCCCCCAAACCCCAATACTGTTTAGTGTTTAAAAACTTGTAAATGTTTTCTGTTCGTTCAGCTGCTTCTTCAGCCGGAACATACACTAATGTCTAAGCTAAAGACAAATTGATTCCGCTGCCCTTTCTCCAGACAATTTATTTGTTGTAGTCGGCTAATCTTTTGGTAAATTGTGGTCCAAACTCGTAAAGGTCAGGGATCCTGGTACCTTACGGGGAAAATACTGACACGAGCAGTGCTGTCTGTCCAAGCTCATCAGCGTGTCTGGATTGGGACACCTGAGGTGACGGACAGCATGGGAGTTGATCAATGTGCCAACAGCTATTAGGTAAGTGGGGCTGAAAGGGCAAGTGTGTTTAAGTGAGCTGCGAGGGGAAAGGATTTGTTCCTTCGCAAAACGCTGGCGTGGCAGTGTGTGCACAGACACTGTGCATGAGGTCAAATTAAGGATTGGACAGTTACCCTTCACAGCATGCCAATGTTCATTTAAGTCAAGTAATCTAATTGTTTTAATTTGTTCATAACAGCAAGAGTAATTTCTAGTCTGTGCAATGCTTGATGCTAGCAGTCAAGAAGGTCCTTGCAAGTCAATAGGATGCTAAAAAAAAAAAAGCCACAGAGTGTAAAACTTGTTTGTGTTCTGAATTGTTAAACGTGTAACCGATGTATACATTAGACTGTATATATTTCACCCCAAATCTGTTTTCTTATGTCTATTAATGTTTTGCTGTTATTTTTTGTCATGTGTTGATGTAAAAATAAGGATGAATCCAGTTATTGTCCAATGAGCTGTTTCAGTGACTGGCCTTTTCAACTAATGCAAACTCCGAACTTGAGGCAGGTGCGCCACACGAGGTAACCTGAAGACACGTTCCGATGACATCACGTCTGCGACTACAGAAACTACGGCAACCTGTACTTATCATAACATTTCCCTTTTCCAAAAGTTGGAACTCAACAGTTACACAAAGTGTACATCACATCAAGTAAAGAGAAACATAAACATAAAGTTTCATTCTAGTACTTTGGGGTAGACTGCCCGCCGTCCACAGCAACGTGGGCATTATTTTACCCCTGTTAGTCACTGTTCCTATAATGTGTGTGTGATCAGTCTTCAGAACAGTCTATGGGTGGCCGATATGTTTTATCAGCATTGCTTTTGTGATCTCAGGTGCTTATGGAATTCCTGCTGATTCTTCCACAATCAGATTTTACCCAAGCTTAACACTCTTTACATATGCTGCTTAACATTAACCAAACAACATTATATAATGCCATTATTACTTATTTTTTATTTTTTTTATCTTACCTCAAAGAACTACATTGGAAACAGGAAACAGTGTGAAGGTGACCTCACAACCTCTGGATGTCACCTGAACAACCCCGTGTGGGGATGACTGGAGTAGTGAATGCACCATTTCTCCATCCAGTTTCACTCTGACAGCCGACCCAGTTTGAAGATCAGGAAGTACCAGGGCAGAGTGACGGCAGTCATAGAAGAACCGGTTTTCTGATTTAGGTCTGAGCACCCTTCTGCTTAATTTGCTGTTTGTCTGCAGGATCCGCTCGCAGTTTGCCTTCCAGCATAGGAGGTGTGGTCCTGATGTGTCTTCCAGTCATAAGTAAAGCTGGGCTCACACCCGTAGCAGCACTGGCTCTGTAACACATCAGAGCAAGATAAGGCTGCTTCAAGATGCGCTTAGCAGTCTGCACAGCTCACTCCACAGCACCATTTGCGTGGGGGTAATGAGGGCTTGTGATTGCGTGCGCAAACCCATAGCTTTGGCAGAAGTCTTGAAACTCACTTGATGTGAACTGTGTGGCATTGTCGCTCACCAGTTCCAGCGGGATCCCCCATCTTGTGAACATGTCTTTGAGCCTGGTAATGACCTGGTGGCTGGATGTTTAAGACAGGTGAGCAATCTCGATGTCTCTAGAGGAGTAATCAGTCACAATGAGATCATTTTGTCTCTCTAACTCGCACAGATCCAGGAGCATTGCATTGGTCTGACGTCCCATTAGTCCGACCTCCCATTAGTCCAACAGTCAGAGTAATGGGAGGTTGGACTAATGGGACATCCT
Organism: Nelusetta ayraudi; assembly: GCF_046127955.1. Lineage (NCBI taxonomy): Eukaryota > Metazoa > Chordata > Actinopteri > Tetraodontiformes > Monacanthidae > Nelusetta > Nelusetta ayraudi. The sequence goes on from NW_027466092.1 coordinate 21,849,535, forward strand.
CATTAGTTCAAACTGGACTAGTTAGCATTAGTCCAACTCTCCATTCCTACCGGTCACCATACAAATTCTGCCAATATATCTGTACTATAAACAACGGGCACATTTCCTCTGCAGCGGTGTGTCGCGAAGTTCCAAATGCTGCTGCCACTCTTTGAGACATATTTGTTGCACAAATTGCACTCTGCTGTTTTGCTTTTTGCCTCATGAAGCTTAGCTTTAAGTAATTCCACACCGCCGACATTACCACCGCTCTGCTGACTCACATACTCTGGCTGATGCACGTGTCACGTGGGCCCTTGCCTCGCCAGAGTATGCGAGGCAAGGGACCCGGGTTGAAATTGGCTCCGATCGGCTTGCGGTGGGAAAGGCAGACCCGCGTCAACATCACATTTATCTTGCCCACTGGATAACGTTGAGCGTTACGTGCATTAAGTCATAATATTGTGCCAGTCACGGCGTATATCACGCACCGAAGCAAAGGTGTTCGATTACGTTTCATCAGCGCTTGAAAATTGTTCACTGTCCTCTGGCTTTTTCACTCATGTCTCACGCATAAAATAGAACAGACAGTGAAACAATCTCTGCACGGCGCAAGCCGGCCACGGAGGTGTGCGCCGCTTAAAGTCTGGCATGAACGACACCATCGTTAAGCTGCTATTTTGGGAACAGTTCTACATTCAAAAGTGCCCAACAACAAAGAACACTGGCCACTGCCGGACTCGTTTCCATGTTGCTCTCCATTGTTGACTTCCCTGAATTCTGTCGCACTTCATCTACGCGATCTCAGAGCGATGACGTCAGCAGACACGCAGCGGTGAAAGTGGAGGCTGTGCAGCTTGCCAGCGGGGTTTTGGTCAGTGGGAAAAGGGGCCTTAATGCCGATTGGTTGAGAGTCGACCCGCGTTCAAAAAACTCATGGTAGAGCCTGTACTATCCATAGGGGTGGCTGAAAGTGTCAACTGAGTATCTATTCCTGCATTAATAAAGTGCTTGTTGAAAGTATCTATGTTTACCTCTAACTTCATCTTGGCTTGTTATTAGAAATTCAGGGAGGGAGCGTGGGGGATGGCACGTCACCTCAAGAGGATGTAATTGCTTTCCAGATTTTTTTAGGGTCAATGATGTTTTCATTTCACGCCGTGGAGGGAGATCTTTCGCTCCCGTTAAAGGGATCGTTGCTCTGTGCAGGCGGAGTCTTTATCACTCTCCTCACCCAATCAATCTTTTACTCTATCCACTCTGTCCAAGCTCTCATTATGCTTTGTACAGTATGCTCGATATGCATGATACTGCCGCAGTCTCTGTGTCCCCGGCAGGTGATGACCACTGTGCCAGGAGCTGGATTGTGCTGTCCTGGGGGTCTTGGTGTCATCGCTTTGTCCCACCACCACGCTTAGGACCTGGACTAGTCCTATCGGCAGATTGTCCATCGAGATAGGCTCTTGCCTTCCAAAGCATGGACACTTACACTCCACATGGACAGCAGCCTTGAATTATTTCCTATTCTTTGTGTTTATATCCGTTTTGCCTGGTTGGTGTATCTGTTTTTCACTCTGTCCTGTCTGCCACCCTGGCTCACTCTGCTCCTTTCTCTCTTTCTCTGTCTCTCCTCTATCTTTCTACTTCACCCCAACTACTCATAGGCAGATGATCGCCCTCTGGAGTCTGGTTCTGCCCTAGGTTTCTTCCCACAGGGGAGTTTTTCCCAGCCACTGTCGCATCTTGCTTGCTCCGGGGGCCCGGTTGGTTCTCTCTGATTGTATAAAGCGCTTTGAGACGCCTTTGGTTGTGATTTAGCACTGTACAAATAAAAGTTTATTATTATTATTATTATTATTATTATTATTATTATTATTTATTAAATTGAGATAATGCTCACTTTTTGCACTTTTCATTAGTCTTGTGCATTTCTTGAGAGTCGGGGAAAACATCCTACCTAAACGTCCTACCTAAAAAAAAGTCTAATTTATGTTTAAAATCAATAAACTCATAATGATTCCCATGCTGGAAAAGTTAAATCTGAAGGAACTTTGTATAGAAATGTAAGATTTAACATTCATTTTTTTGGTGTGAATTTGTTTGATTGTCTGGTCTGTAGTTGGGAGGTCCATGTTATTCAACCTGTCTGCCGCAAGAGGTCACAATATTGAACTGTCCAATAAACTTTACAAATTTGGCAATTTATATTTTGAATATAAAAGAGGCTTTATACATATTTTTTTAAAAGCATAGAGTGCAGTTTAAACAATATATTCCATAGAAATCTCCCTGTCCTCAGTTTCTGTCAACTCCGTTACATTTTCCACAATCCTCACTAAATTAAGTAATAGTATGGTCAACTATAAATCTGAGGACCCTTATTACCTTTTCTTGACACTGTTGAATGCAGCACTGCAACTGATGTGTTGGTAAGTTTTACTTTTTTTATATATATATTTTACATTAACAATGTTGATATTACTACGGTCACAGCTGGAACATGTCAACTCCATTATGCTTCTAAGATGATTTATTTAAAGCAGCAGTAAACGGAATTTGGGCCTTTAGTAAGGTTGTTGGAGCAACTAGTAACTGAGGAAAATGCAGCTAGCTGCTCTGTATGAAACAAGTTTGGCAGCAAAAAAAAAAATTCCTTTGGTTAACTTTGTAACACGTCAACAACGCCAGTTTTTACAACTGACGGAGTTGAACAATCTGCCTATAACCTCTAAATTTGCAAATATAATATTTATATGTCTGTATACGTCCTTTGGCCTCCTCAGGAGCGATTTTCTGTTCTCTTAATTATCTCTCCCCGTTAGCTTAAAAATCATAGGAGTTTCAAAGCCTAATTGTTTGATCACTCTGATCTGAGTTTCAGTTGCGAGTTGTTGGATCGTCTTATTTTCTAGAGTCGTGCTGACGATCCGCGTGTTCGTTTAATGAAGAGTCTTAGGAGAAGAATGCTGATTTTATCTTTTAGTATGCAAATGAATTCAGAATAAATATACAGAGCTCTGGGTCGAGTTCAAGCCTAACATCAACAAGTGCTATCAGGTCCTGAAGTCTGACTGACTCTTTGTCCCCTGGTCAGTCTATTAGATGGAGAACATCCAGTTGTTCTTGCTGGCGCGCTCAGATTACGTCCTCCTCTGATTGGCTCTCTTGTCTCCGCATCCCAGCCTCACTGGATGTTGCTGCTGCCTTTGTTCCCAGATGCAGGCTGAGGTCCGAGGTTGAGATGCTCGGTAGAGAGATGCTGGATCCTCTCTCGGCCTGGTACCGCAGGTCACCTAAGGTCACTGTTTTTTACGATGGCCGCATTCCTGTGTCCTCTCTTAGGTATCATGTTACTCTGCACAAAGCTTACAAGGCATGTTATGCATACATTCCCCCTCTTATGAATGGGTTAACTTACTGGATTAAACATTTTCATATCAATGATTATATAATTATGCATATTTATATCAGTGAGTATATGATTATGCTCAAGCATCTCGATTAAAACAAAATGTTACCTTCAGAGTGTAATAAATTTACTTTTGGCCTCAATCCTCTGCGTCTGAGTCCTGCCTCTGGTCCCGGTCTGACAATTTCATGATTTTGGTTTCCTCTTGGGGGGGAGTTGAAATTATACACTTTTTTGTAGGTCTGACGGAGTTGAGAAAAATCAAGTTCTAAACTGAAACATGATTAATTTTATAGAAAGTGATTTTATTTAGAACCTGTTCCTTTACATGGTTTGATAATCAGGATTTTCCTGTACAAATTTAGGCAAAAACAGTGAATATAGTGTGCAATTTAAAAACAATATTTTTAAAACCTGTTTTGTTCCTTATCTCTAGAATGAGTGCCTATAATTTAGCAAACATTTATCATTACTGTTTCTTTTTGCCTTGACCCATGCTTCAATTTGTCCTCTCATGGCAGTTGCAAGAGAGTCATTAAACCAGGGTTTGTCTCTCCCCCTCACTTTGTCTTCTAATAGGGGCATATTTATCAATGATACCTACAAATGTCTCCTTAAAATAATCCCGAGCCAATTCAACATCATCCATAAAACAAACTAAATTTAAATCACTCTGATAGATTTCATGAAGAAATGCTTGCTCGTTAAAACGTTTGCGATTTCGTTTAAAAATAAACCATGGCATGGTTTTGATCATTTTGCATCTTCTAACACATGCAACCATACAGTGATCGCTGACATCATTACAGAAAACACCAGCAGCAGAGTATTTGTGCAGAAAATTAGTCAGAACGACATCAATTAATATGGATTTGTCCATGCATGCAGGCGTGTAGGTGACTGTATTAGTTGTGTCAAGTGTAATGCATTGCATAAGTTTCAATAAGCCAGTCCCAATTCAGGTCTCCCAGAACGATATAGTCATTGGGTAGTTCCAGTATCCAGGAAGTCAGACAGCAGGGCAGTTGCTCCAGCTTCACCCGATGGTGGGTGGTTGCAACCGACCACAGTCAGAGAAGCGTCATTATGGAGATTCACTCTGATGGCACACAGCTCGAAAAAAACTTTGGCTTTGTTATTGTTTTGACAGAGCAACAGTCCAACAACGTCTTGGCATATATGGCTACTCCCCCTCCTTTATTCACACAATCCGTCCTAAAGATATTATACAGTTCTATGTGAATCATATTGTTTGTAATTGAAGGTTTGAGCCATGTCTCAAACAAGACAAATATGTCACTTTCTGTCATTTTAGCCCACAGACGAATAGCGTCAATTTTATTAATCTGCTTCTCACATTGGCATCGATGAAACACAAGCCGCTGCTATTTTTTTTTAGATCATTGGGGCTTGAAAGCTCAATCAGTTCTGGACCTGGATGGATGGATGGATGTTGCCCGCAAGGACCCCGTGAGTCGCCCGCAGGCCTGTTCTAAAAATAGGACAACTTGCCCCAGTGACAAGAACCGCACGTTTTGGAAAACGCTCCTCAGGGTGCATAAGTTTGGAAAATGCCACCTTGCTTAGATTTGTGTAAATGCCAAAACTAATCTGCTTTGGAAACGCTGATGTCACAGCTCGAACACCCCTCCCTTCGCCTTGCAACCTGAATGACCGTGAGGTGCAGACGACCACTCACAACAACCACGTCTAAATGGACGTGTTACTGCTACTAATGACCAGCCTGCAGTCTTCCCATTAATCTCCACTACAACAAACTGGAAACAATAATGAAAAATAACACACGGTGCTCGCGGATCCATTGTGGATTGTGTGCAAAGTGAAAATTAAAACAACAAAAGTGATTTGCAATCCTCCTGTTTTACTTTTTATTGATTTTCTTTTGGATCAGCGGACTGGTATACTGTATTGAGGCAGGAAACCTTAATGACAAATATGTTAGCAGACTTTTACTGGCACGGCGACCTTAACATGGAGCATTTAAAGCTTTGTGTTCTAAAGTAACTCAAAGTAGTAGTTCAACTCTGTTGTTTATCCACATCGTCTTTTCACGAGCGATCTTTCATTCTGTTCTCAGTGGTGCGAATATTAGCGAGGCGAGCTACTGCTTCTTTAAACAGGGCGTGCATTAGGTGTTCTTCTTCTGTCTTCAACAATGCAATGCAACTTTTTCCCAGACTGGGGTAACAACTGTGTTTATCTCACCTTTTGTTATTTGTAATTAACTAAAAGATTAAAAGATTTACATGTCAGGGGGAAGGAACCCCTGAAGGCCAAAAGACATCTCCTTGAATCTGATTGATATGTATTTGGGGACTGTCTCTGCCTTTTGTTTACCTTACTTCACTTTGAAATGTTGTGTGTCTCAATGTGAGAAGTGCAAAGGTCTTGGTGATCTATTGTCACTGTTATCAATGACAAAAACCCCGGTGGTCAAAATGTTCCCAAATAAGAAGAGCGTTTCATTGAATCTGTTTAATATGTAATTTAGAAGTGACTGTGTTCTGGTGGAATATTTCAGGGAAAGAGCAAGAACCTCAGGCGGCTGCTTTTCTTCTGCTTCTCCTCTGGCTTCTTCTCCTTCTTCTTTATTTTTGGCTGCTCCTGCTTTTTCTTCTTAATCTGATTAGCACCATTTCCACACACCCGGTCTGTTACATTTTTGCTGCATTTTCACTTTGGACATCGCAATAAACTGGTATGTCAACCATTTGGCTTCAATATTGACTGTTGAGATTTTTGTTTAGTAAGTAAGTTTCACTGGGCACTATTCAAACCCTTGACCTCTGAGTTGGACACACAAGATTGGATATCATGTTTTATAACCTTTGGATACTCCAACCCAGACATCAAGGCTATTCTTCCATATTAATAAGGAAACTGTACATATATATATATATATATATATATATATATATATATATATATATATATATATATATATATATATATATATATAAATATATATATACATATATATATATATATATGTATACATATACATATATATGATATACATACATATATATATATATATATATATATATATATGTATACATATACATATATATGATATACATACATACATATATATAATCCTGTATTCCTGTAAACGGCCCCTTAATTTGGCATCTCAAGAAACACAAAGCAGTACACAAGGAATATAACGCTGCTACCAAATCAAAAGCTGTTTTGAAGCAGTAGACGCTGCTCGCGAGTAAAGAAAATATACGTTTGCTGTGTTAGCTGTGAGCTGCTACACTGTGCTGCTACACTGACTTAAGTTTATTTTGCTTTGGTTGTTTACTGTAACTGAAGTTACTGATTCAGTGAAGCTTACATTATCTTTAAAAAAAATCAACATTGTATTTACTGAGCAAAGAGTGAAGTCATCACCAAGATCCAAATGCACTTTGAAAATGAATGTCCTTACTTTATAAGCATAATTTTACATAATTATTTTATTTATTTCATTTGTATGTTTTATATAGTATACTCATTGTGTTCTTCAATTTGTAAAATATACAAAACGGTGAGAAAAAAGCAAAGCATGGATTGATCATTGAAGCAAACAATCCAATTTATTTTGCAATGTACCAGGAGAAATTTTACTTTTACTCATCATTAAAAAAAAAAAAATTTGGATCGGATCGGGACCAAAAAAATGTGATTGGGACATCCCTATTCCTATCCCTATCCCACATTTTGCTGTTAGTGTTCAGGTGAAAATCCAGTTTCTTTATTATTTTGGGGAGCTTTTATTTTATCAAATTAATTTGTTTTGTTGCATGAACCTTGACACTGTAGCGACGTCATTTCCCGTTGTTTCGCGGTATTTTTCTCACTCAGGTCTAGCCCGTGAGAGGAGAGGTAAAGCGTTAGTGCTCCTGTAAAAAGTGCTGTAAGGGCGTATTCACACAAGGAAAGTCCTTTAGTTCGCTTTCTTTGGTCCCGACCAAAATACAATGTATCTTTTTTGGATTGGTGCGGTTCCTTTTCACATTGCAATTTTCTCACGAGTCCCAGGATTTGACAACAAACCCACATGTGTGCAAAGATTGTTCAATCATTGGACAAAAACGGTCTGGGGAGGGGTAACACGGTAAAATACGGAAAGTAAACAATCATGGAGCTCCAGCGCGCTGCACTCGTGCTCATAATGATTTTTTTTCATACAGTTACAAGCGTTTGTAGGAAATTTGGAGCAACAGAGGCTTTTGATGCAACGTCGATTTTATGACGAGATGTTTACCATTTCGCAACATTGAATATGTTTTGCAAGAACCTTTTGCAATTTGTAATTTTCAAGATTTTTCTCTTTTATATAGTTGGTTCAAAACCTTGCATGCCACTGTACTCTTCTGTACCTTGTCGAGCTGCTGTAAATGCAAAATTCTCTTGGAGATCAATAAAGTATTCATCTATCTATCTATCTATCTATCTATCTATCTATCTATCTAGACCGTCTGCTCATTGCTCCATGTTGAACCACGACTCATGTTAGACTGACGGTCCGACAACGTACTACTAAACTTTCTACTATGCTAACCAAAACAATATTTCCCATAATGCCTGTGGCTACGTGTAAAAATGTGTGGGATTTCAGAACTGGTTCAAACCACGGTGCGGTCGCTTTCACACATCAACCGAACTGCACCATGGTTCGTTTGGAAGCAAACCGAGACCACCTCTCCGGCGAGGTCTCGGACCGGCTGCTTGCTCCACCAGAGTTTGCTGGTTTGTATTCACACCAGCCCATAAGGTCCACACCAGGAACTTTTTTGGTTTAGTCCGAACCAAACAGGGCAGGTGTGAATACGCCCTAAAATGTGACAAAAATGTTTAGCGTACTCACACATAGTACTTTGTATGGATCACACATGTCGTATTTTATTAGCACACCGCTCCATTTATCGTGTATAGCACTTTTATGTTTGCTGGATAGAAGATTTAAGCTAATCTATCACAGCAATGTGACCGTTTCTGATGAAGTGTGTTTTTATGTACCTTTCTTTTAAAGGTGTGCATTGTGGAGCTGGGTAATAAAAAAGTGCTGTACTGAGCTTTATGTTTTTTGTTTGTGTTTTTTACACAGAAAATAAATCTGCCCAGCAAGCAGACCTGCAGTTGTCCAAGCCTCGTTCCTCACATCTGGACACAACGGGAAAATTGTAGCAGAGGCAGTGTCAAACTGAACTGGCTACACACGTCCATGTTGAACAGCTTCAGCAGGTCGGAAGTAACGAGTGACCAATTAGCTTTCTTTCAAGTAGATAAAGTTTGAAACTCCTAGCTAGAAACAGGAAGTTAAGTCTTTTTGCAATCGACAGATGTTATTTTTTATTTAATTTTTTTGGTTTGTTTGTTTTGTTTTCCTCACAAGGAACATGTGAAATGAACTAGAAATGAAAAACATTCCACCCTGAGTGCAGGTAAAAGCACAGTGAAGACAGGAACTCTTAATTCCTGAGTGTTAAATGGGCATAAAGTGAGCATCTTGTTACCATAGCAACTTTCCTTGCAGGTGCTTGAATTATCTCTGTGATGCAAAGAGAGGTGCCCTCCCAGTGGCCGTGGGAGAAAACACAGATTCTCCTGTGACCAGAGAGTGTCATTTACAGTAATTGCCTTCGAGACGGTGCATATGTAGAAGTCATCAAACGTTTTCATTACACAAAACATAAACAAAGACAGATCATCAGAGACTGTTTGAGATGGGCTTTTTTTTTCTTCCTTCGTTGTTTGCAGTCAGCGTCAAAGTGAAACTCAGTATCACACCCATTTCTTTTCAAAAGCTGTATAATTTTCTTTGAGCCCATCTCCTTTCTTGGCACCACAGCTTCAGCTTTGGCAACTGAGAGCCCAGAGTACTGTTTCCAAATTTTAACAAGGTCACCAAGATTTAGAGAAAAGGGCAGCCGCCTCCCCCCTCTCATCACCCTGTCACTGATGTGTGTCCACCAAGAACCGTAAAAGACAGGAGGGCCTGTGGCAGCATTTGATTGTGCGTTTATCCCCATCAGGGATCGGTGTGTCTTAAATAACGTGTTCGATGGGAGTGAGCTGACCAGGGAAGCAGCCCTCCACCTAAACAGCAGAGACTTCTTTTCAGGTTGGCGGCAGCAATAAATAATTGACAGGGGACAATTGATTACCATTCCGTGCGTGTTTGTGTACGTAAGACCCTGAGTCAGGGGTTAAAACGGCTTACGTAAAGGAAAACAAATCAAAAGGACAGTGGAGTTGGAATTAGGGAGTATGGGGGTGGAGCGAAGAGAATGATGCTGATGCTGACGTGTCTGCAAGAAAGAAATCATTTGTTTGATTTTGAAGCGAAACAAATCACTGTTATTATGGAAAAACTGCAGTACAACTTGAAGCAGCCACGGTTTGTGGTGGATGATAACTCACTCACTGCTTAAAAATGCAGTGTAAAGAAAAGGGATACATGCTTCATCAGACAAATTATATTACTCTATGTCATTTAAATTGGATATTCATGTTTGTCAAAGGGTATTTGTTTCAGTTACATTTGTATGTGTGTCTTCGTCTTCATCATCCTGCAGTCCACAACAACAACCTATTTCCCTGGAATGTGTTTCTAATAGCATATTGCTACTAGGTGCTACTGAACCTTTCACTCTAGACCTAGAAGAAATTTTTGAGCAATACGGAATGGAAAATGGAAATGGAAAATATAAAATGGAAAAATAAAAACAGGAATGTCGTGTTTCCAAGTGGATTAGTTGATGCAAATTAATGAGGCTACCAAAGTTACTTAGTAGGTTGATGCTACATGGCTATTGGAAGAAGCAGTGGTAAACAAAAGCAGCAAATCAAGAGTGGATATCAGGAAGTGCTGTGGACTGGACAAGTTGTTATTCTTGTTTGTCAGTAGTCACTCTGCTCTTAGGTCTTAGTGAGCTCAACATTAACTACATCGGGTTTATTGAGCGAACCTGTTTCCTTAAAACATTTTGCGGATATGTTCTGACTCCAAAATGACAAAAACATGAAGCTAAACAGAAAAGTAACAAAAGACTAAGGGCGTTTACCCACTAGCCCTGTGCGGCTAGTGCCAGCCCTTCACGGTACGGGACAGCTCGGTTGAAAGGTATTTCCATAAGCCTGACTAATACCTGAGCGTGGGCGGAGTCACGGTTGCAAGGCGAACCGAAGGTGTTTTTGTGCCTCCCGTGTCCCGGAAACCATAGGATTTACTTTTTGTATGAACCGTGGTTTTGTTTTGTTTTGTGCAAGACATTTTCAGAGGGCTTAGAATTATTTTGTTTCATACTGTTGACTTGTATCAAAACACTGTCCTGGAAGAGAAAAAGTAGACGCTGAAACGATCACCTTGAGTCTCACAGTCGTTTATTATTAGACAAGAATATCCGCACAACTTAAGTCCTCACAAAGCACAAAACAGCAACAACTCTATTCGACCGGTGTTAACAAGCGAGCAGCGTTTAAAAATCGCTATACGGAGTGAAACTTACGAAACTTGCGAGCCAAAATCGCCGCCTCTTAAGTTTCGCTGCCAGCGAACACAACACAAGCAGAGCACGGAGTTAGCGGTGGTGGCTAGCCCGTCTCACTCCCGTCGGCCACCGCGTCGGTGTTCCATCGCATCCGAATTAGGCTGAACAAACCTCCAACATTTTCTCTGTTCGTTCCACTCCGACTGTTGTAGTCCTTGGTGCTTCGGTAGTCGCTCGGCATTTTTATTTTTTTATTTCTCCGGACACTGTTTCGCTGTACAGCGACGGCCACCGGCTGCGAAACCAGGAAGGCTTTTCATTGCGTGTCGCTCCGTCCGTCCAGCTCTCTATGAGCTTTTTCTTCGGCCACAGACCACAGAAACGTCTGTAGTTCTACGTTCGTTTAATTTAACCTACAAAACAAAATGAGACTACCAATAATGTACTAAGAATAACAAAGTCGAAACTAAACCCTTAGACCCCCTCCACCACCACCCAGGAAGCCACAGCCGCTTGGTTCAGCCCAATTGACAGCTTCCTGTATAAAGCTGCTGCTCTTCCTGAGCTGACCCCTTTATTCCAGTCAGCCCAGTCTACTGCCTTCACCTGCAGCCACAGCACCTGCTCCACCAGTAACTCAAATAGCAAAAAAGTCATTATTAGAAAACATAACTAAACCAATGTGTGACCCCACAGAAGTTAACTAAATGTGTGCACTCCAAATAGATAAAATGTGTATTGTCAATAAATAGAATACGTGCTTAATAACTCAAATAGTGTGTGACCTCATACCTTGTAATAGTGTGTGAACTTGAAAAAAAACTTAATTAATTAATCAAACAGACTGTAAATGAACTGAATAACCCATACATAAAGTGTGGATGGAGAGAGCTACTGTTCTTGTGTGGCCGCAGGCTTGGCCATCACAGTGCTCCTTTATGGTGCCTTGCATCCTTGAATGCTGAAATTGATACTAACTGTGCTGCCCCATTTTGAAAGCAGTTTGGTGGCACTGCCTCCCAAGACATCACCACTGACAACTGGCCAAAGCAATTTTTGTAAGAGCGACTGGCACTCGGAAGGCACATGGCGCACAGCCCTAGGTGGAGGCACTTAGATGCATTTTTTTGTCCTCTCCACTCTTCTTGTTTGGAAAAATCCAACAAGACTTTTAATGTGTGGAAAGATTCAGAGTCAGCCAGTTTCCAGCCTTAATCACCAGTCACTGTTATAACTTCTGCCCGCCTTGATCAGCTCTTTCACAGGAACACCCCCCCGTTCCTCTCAGCTTCTCAGTGTCTGAGAGCACAGCGACCCCATATTACAGCCATGCAGTGAATCAGCTTTATTGGATAACCTCCCAACCTTGACCCAAGCCCATCTGAAAAGGAGACTTTCTCAGTGTGGGAACTCATTTCCTGCTAAACGGCTCCAACCAGGCTATGGTAATATATTAGATCCTTTGGTCTCTCAGCCAGTTGTTCATGTTGACCTCTGATCATTGGGCTCTGAGGAGATAGTAGACATGGAGTAAACAAAAACAACCCTCCATTGTTAAATAAGAGTGGACGTAAAAGACAGATTTGTATTTTATCTTTACAGATAGTTGAGCCATTGGTGCAAGAGCTCCTTGAGCCCATTTGAATGGCTTGATAAAATTGATCCATTTGGCTTGCCTGTATGTTCAATTTAAAGGTGAACAATCTACTTTTGGTTTTGGAGGTATTTCATCAAAGGTATGAATGGGGGAAAAAAGTACAAGTTAAATATTAAAATCTAAGGGATTGCCAAGGGTTTCACCAAACATGTTCATTTTGAAATAGGATTTTATTCTACAAATGTTTTCTTTTTTTCCTTCTTTATCTAAGAAATGGACGACATGGTGACGTAGTGGTTAGCGCTGCCCTCAAAGCAAGAAGGTGGTGGGCTCGATTCCGGGCCTGGGACCTTTCCGCATGGAGTTTGCCTGTTCTCCCTGTGTCTGCGTGGGTTCTCTGGCACGTGAGGTGAATTGGAAACTCTAAATTGCCATAGATGTGTGTATCAGTGCAAGTGGTTGTTTGTCTCTGTGTGGCCCTGCGATGAACTGGCGCCTTATCCAGGGTGTACCCTATGACAGTTGGGATAGGCTCCAGCAGTATTGAAAATGGAAGGATGGATGGATTTAAGAAATGTACACATAAAGATGTCCGTCTATTGGCTATGACTTAATAAAACAATATCTAGAGAATAAAATCGGAAACACGTCAGCAGCCGTCTGTTTCAATGAAGTTGAGAAACCACTGCAAATTTACTTATCAGCAGACCATCAGCATCTTGTAGAGCTCCCAACAATGTTTCTCTACTTTCGCTGGCCGCTACCGTTTTATTGCTGCTTTTCCTCTGCTTTAAATCCTCCCGGGGTGCCAGGTCGCTCACACAGAGCATCATCAAAACATCACACCTCCAGCCCGGCGAGGTGTGAGAGAGGGCGACCTGCCCCTGATACAACCTCTTAAGCCGGCTAATAGCCATGTCAACCTGTACTCCCTCCCCCCCAAACCCTCCTCGGCTGCATTCAAACATAACAGTGAGGCGGCTAACACGAGGAAGAAATCTGCGTCGGACCTCTTGTATGAAAGGGTCTTAGCTATTTTAGTGTAGTATGCTAGTATTAGCATGCAGCCCCAATACGCCATCTTTTCCCTTCTGACCGATCTGAACTTTGTAAACAGGCCTAAAACTGGCACAGAGTTTCAGAAAGCGCACATCAGTAAGACAACCGTCTCTTTGTTATCAAATGTCATTATTCAAACATGTCAGCGCCGCTCCCTGTCGCCATCGCTGCTGCCCTTCGGAAAATCCAGTGACACGTTTTGCATTCGCAAGCTCGGACGACCGCCTAGATAGATGTCAGATGTTATTACAAACATTGCTCCCTTTTTTAAGTATCCAAAGCCTGTCTGAACACAGATGAACACGCAGCCCGAATTACTCAAGGCTGTCAGGGCCGCGCTGATGTTTTTGATGGGATGCGAAATCCATGTAATCAAATCACGCCTCTCGCTCCGAACGCTCCTTGCATTTTAATTTTCTGGAGATAGACAATCAGGCCTACACAGGCGACGGTACAATGGGGGTGTGTGTGTGTCGGGGTGTAAAGGCACAGCGTGCATATGTTACATGCTTTGACCCCTTTTAAACATCTGCATTGTGATGAAAGGTGCGCTGGGGGTGGGGGGGGGCTGGGAGAGGCTGGGAGCATCCTCGACACCCATTTCAAAGAAATGTCTTTCAAAAGGGGGCAGGAATACTGATGCGTTTGCATTTGTCCGAGATTAATCAATTAGTAAGCCGTCTACTCCCTTTCTCTGCACGGCAGAACACCTTCATACATGCTGCACTCAAGTTATCTGCACTTAGGCGTCTGGGCCGCATGCTAGTTCTCGATCATGCAGAAGCTTCATGTTACTGTTGTGGTAAAGATTTTTGCTAAACTTTTCTTTAGTCGAGTTGAGTCAAGAAAGGTATTCCAAACTTTGGCCATTTTTTTTCATTGCAACTTTCACAAAGGATAATCATCATGCTGGAATTCAGATTCCTAATACTTCATTAGTCCCAAAGAGCAATTAACTTTACTTTCAGTTATGTCCATAGCAACACACAAAATGATACAATATGAAAACAAGAACTAAGAGCAAACAGTACAGCATTTGACATTTGACATGTGATCATCTCATCATTCATTCACAGTTATTGTCACTTCACGGACTAGCCACCAAACCAGCAGGTAAAAGAAAATGTTTAAAGGCTCTCAGTAAAAGTTTGACAAGAGGCACATAAAATGTTTCTACTGATACAAAAAGAGTTTGGTTTCCTCTGTACTCTGTTGTTTGCTCTCTTTACAATGCGGTCAGTGTTTTCATTGAATTTCCATTGCAGTAATGACAAAACCCCTGTAGGTGGGTGGGGCCATTGATATGGGATTCCTGGAAGGTTTAAACCAGGGGTGTCAAACATACGGCCCGCGGGCCGGATCAGACTCGCAAACTGTTTTTTTCCGGCCCGTGAGATGATTTTGCAAAATATAAAAACTGCAGTTTCTCAATGAAAGAAAGTGCTGTTCTAAATGTGTCCACTTGGTGTCGCAATATCGTTTCTGCTTCGCAAACAAACTCAATACTCGGGCTGAGCAAATCGGCACAAGTACCATCCACTCACGCCTCCTATTGGCTGCCCTCATTGCCCCACAATGTCTCCTATTGGCTGCCCTCATTGCCCCTAAATGTCTCTGTCGAAACAGACAAAACTGATGCAGAGCAGTGTTGCCAACTTGGCGACTTTCTCCCCCCAAAAAGTCGCTATTCTCCCATAGCGACCTTTTTTTTGTCACAAGCGACTAGCGACAAATCTAGCGACTTTTCCTGCTGTTATTACATTGCAATCAAGCACAAATTGTCAATTATGCAAATTAGACGATGACGTCATTTGGCGACTTTCAGGACAGCCAATAGCGACTTTCCTTACTGAGGAGTTGGAAACACTGATGAAGAGTGCAGAGTCCTCAAAGAACACGAACGAAGTAAAACAATGAAAACAACTGGAAGTTGTTGTTATTTTTACATTATTATTACCATACCATGATTTTACCGCTCCGGCCCGCTTGGGAATAGATTTTCCTCCATGTGGCCCGTGAACCAAAATGAGTTTGACACCCCTGGTTTAAACTGTAGATTTTAAATTTCGTAACATCCTCAGCATCAGAAATATCTAAGTTCATCTAGCGAGGCTGCAGCTGATGATCAACACTTATGTCTTCTAGTGGCTGATCATGCTGGTAAAAGAAAGGGGCCTCGTTTTGGCACCTTTTTTTTTTTTTTCTTTTTTTCTGCTACTTCTAGCCAGCATAGCGAGAAGATGCCCTAAAAGGAAATAAAGCAGCTCCCGTTTGAAAATCATTTAAAAAAGCAGGACTCGGCTCCAGCAGTCGTTCAGGGCAGGCGGGTGGCCGGCTGGCCAGCCATAAGAGCTGCTGCATTCACAGTCTCGGTCTCTTCAATTGAGTCTCTCTAGTCATGAAAGGTGCGTGGGTGAGCAAAGGCTCGCTTTCTGTGCCTCTGTCGGCCTGTCGGTTTCATCAGCAGGCTCAGCGCTCTGTTACTCGACATTCTCCTCCAGTGAAGACACCTGCTGTTTTCATCTCTAGATCTCACATCGGTCCGTGATCAATCACTCCCTGTCAGGGTAGAGAAAGAGATATTGATCCACAGCCGTGTGTGTTTGGCTGCCCTGAGTGTGTCGGGTGCACCGCAGCCTTACAGTGACTCCTGCTCTTCATCCTGTCCATGTGGCTTTCCTTTGTCAATACCCTCACTTTGCAAGACTTAAAAAAATGCTTTGGCAACACAAAAAGATGACTCGCAGCACCACAGATGTGAGTTCAGATAAACCGTAAGGAGAAGTAGTGTTGGGGAGAACTTTAGCAATGATGTCCTCTGAAGTAGCTCACTTTGGAAGCTAATGGCGCTGTCAGCAGCTAATCACACTGTCAGCTACCATTACTGCGGCGGCGTCCATCTTGTGTCTGTGTTCTGCCTTAGCCTGAAAGTGTCTCAGCTCTTCAGTGGAGCTAATTACACAAGCCTTAAAAGTCCAGTTTCCTCCCAAGAAGTGTCTTATGGATAAACTTTGCCCCACTTTCCATCGTACACGTTGCCCTTTCTCTCTTTTTTTGGCGTCTATGTGGTTGCTCTGTGAATATTTTTTGTTATTTGCAAATACAATAACCAAGCCTAATTTGAAATATGAGTGCTGGGTCCCAGCTACAGCAATGTGCAAGGGGATCAGCTGTGGGTTAAAAGCCTCCATCTCAGCACAAGTTTGAAACGGGGACATCAAACCTGCGGGTTCGACATACTTCTGTCTAATATAGACAACCAAACGAGGATCAAAAGGATGTAATGGCAGCAATCTGTGGGTGGTTCCTTCGCAGTTTAAAATCAGCAATTTTTCCGACCAGACCTAAATGTGTTAAAGGCAGTGATGTTGGACACACAACATGCCATTTATGTTTTGCCATTGTTATGCAAGTAAATTTTGTTGAGTAATGGCGTAAAAGTCCCTGAAATGTATTGAACTGCCCATGCTTGCTAGCCATAGGCTGGAGACAATGGCTGCGAAGAAAATTGAAGTTACTTGTGAGAGCAAAAGAAAGCAAAACATTGCTTAAGAGGAACAAGGTATTTTATATGGGTGTGAAGTTTTAACATCGACCTTATCTACATCTCAGAAAATTAGCCAGAAATTGCGGTGCTTTCTCTGTTTGCTGTGAGATATAAAGTATTAATGCACCGTCACGTAATACTATGGGTACTTACTTTACAATGTGCGCCCTGCATCTGTGGAGGAATTTGGTCATCATGCCGACATTCATTTAAGTTCACATACTGTATCAGATGGATTATTTAACTTTTTCTCAAGTCTAAAATCTTTAAGCTCACAAATAAAACCAGAGGCTTGTCCCTTAATGAAAGAGATGGCCTGTCCTCTGGAACATCAATGTTTCTTTTGGTTAGTGCTAACAGGTGACATTCCCCCTTCAGGACACGGCAACCAGCCCCTTGCCTCTGATGTCCTCTGACAGTGAGTGACGCCTGGCTGTCAGACACTCTATTGTCTCCTCAATTAGATAAATCAAATCAGCCGAACCTACTGTTTTCTGGGTCCGCGCGCCACATTCAATTGCCTCTCGCGCACCGCGGTGCTTGCCGTAAATAGATTCCTCCATACAAATCAAATGTGTCGCATTTTGTTTGTCTGTGTGCCAACTCGTGCGTGCCCTCATTAATCTGAGAGGGGGATGCTGTCGTTCTGGTGTCACAGGCCGAGTGAGAGCCTGGGCTCATGGCTCCTGGCTTAATTATTCAACAGCAGCATGAGGTTGTCGGTCAGCTACATGTCGATGATTTTCTGCCGGCCAACACACCGAGTCCCTTCATCGGCCTTTTGTTCTGTTCCCCACCTGGCACTGCTCATCTTGGCCCTAATCCACAATCTTTTCTTCTTCTTCTTCTTCTTTTATTTTTCCCCGGCTGCCCCCCAACTCCCCAGCAGTCCAGCACAGTCAGATATCTGCTGATGAAATTACATCTTCAGCAGCAGCAACACGGTAGTGTGTCACTGTGATGCGTGTTTTTGGTGGAGTCGATTGTCTGAAAAGGTGCTCAGGCTAAGACAGCTCACGCCAACTGCTTGACAGCAGCATGAAGGCCAAGCTCTCGCTGAAGAGGGGTGGGGGTGGAGGTGAGGGTGTCTTGTCGAGGTGAAAGATTCTCTCAGATGAAACTTTTAAAAAACAAAACAAATCCTCACTTCTGTCGACTCCTATGCCAATGAATCCTTTGGTTCAAAAGAAACTTGTCTTTCGTTTCGTGCTAAAAAATTATTACTGTGTTATCTTCCCCAATCTTGCTAATCTCAAACAGAGGCTACCACGTCTATGTACTTTTAATTCGTCATTTCTGGTCAACTAAATATTTTTTTCATCAATTAGTATTTTAAGTATTGTGTAATAGGGAAATTGTTAAGCTCCCATGTTACACAAACTGTGATGTGTTATCTCTAGAATTCCCCAAATATAAGAACATATTGTTGTTGTTGTTGTTGTTGTTTTGTTTCATTTGATTGCAAAATAGAAATGACTTCAGAAAATGTGTGCCAAAACTATCAATTCTGGCAGCCAGACCTTTGTGATGTCACAGAGGGCAGTGATACCTCAAAAATACCCCTTTCAAGTGAATCATCATTGTTTCATCAATGAAACAACTTCTTATAATCATCACGTGCTTCCACTGAAAACTGAATCTATGAATGATGAGTGTTCAATCAGTTGAATGAACTCAATGTTTATGATTTACATCCCTACTAGTTCTGCAGCCAGCCACCGGAGGACAACTGGGACTCCAAGTACTCATATATAAACCTTTTCTTTTTACACCGGCCTGCTTTTCACATACTTAGTAATTGTTTGGGTATTTTGTCGTTCTGTAACAGCTGAGTGGAAACATTTGAGTGTCTCATCCCCAAACGCAACCTTAAAATTTCCCAAACGCAGGGATCAAGGGGCCTTTTAGCCCACCAGTCATGATACAAAATAAAGCGTAATAGCCACAGTGCCGATGATTCACGTCTCCGGCCCTGCAGCTACATTAAACATGCATTGATCGTCCCCAACGCCCAGCCTAATCCAAATACAAAAAAAAGAAAGAAAGAAAAGAAAATAGCGTGCAGATTCCCCTGGCAGATATCCCTTCAGTTTCTCAGAGAGACTGTGCCGGGCACAGGCACAATCAATACATGCTTTTAGGTGTAAAACAACCGTTTGATGACCGGTGAGGAAATTCAAGCCATTCAGATTGTTTCTCACACACCCTATTGATTTCCCACAGCCTTTTTTTCCTCCTTTCTCTGCACTCCCAACATGCTCCTTTTTTTTATTCAGGCAGTTCATTTGAAATCTTCCTTGACAGCGCATGTGGCTATTTGAGTTTAATTGCACATGTGTTTGTGAGCGTGGCCACCGGTTCCCCTCCCAATACCACCACCCCCACTGTCACTGCACTGTGTGTGAGCTCTTTTTAAAGGTTAGCTGGGCAACTTTGCCTTTCCTCCATGGAGAGGTGAAATTTGTCAAGCTGTTGGGCAACCGTTCTTTCCTTCCTCTTTCCAAAACCATGCAACGTCTGTTTGCATCATGTGTTGAGAGCTGAGACTTGGTAACTGGTCATATCGTTAAGACAGTAGCACACGGTATAAGAAAATCAGTTTGATTAATGCAAGGAAGAAAGTGGAATCAAATCCAATTTGTTGGACTTAAAAAAAATGACGCAGAGGTTGAAACTGGCATCCTCCTCGAGCAGATTTATAAATAGGAAATAGGACATTTATGAATGTAGTGAAGGAGGACATGAGGAGAAAAGGATGCAGAGGACAGGGCTGTGGCCACCACTGAAGGGATCAGCCTGAAGCAGAAGATCTTTGTGTTGTTTTGCCTTGTCAGTGTTTTTTTTCCTCTAAAATAATTCTGACCCAAGTTTCCTCTCAACCCTCCTCATGTCCTGCATCCCAACTTTAAACACAACCCTTCCCTCTTTTTAATTAACCAAATTAATTTGCCGTTTCCACCAGCGTAAGCAGCGCCACTGCTGACTCAGCTCTCCTGGTGGACTCAGCCTGATTTGTGCCCGACACTTTGGGCATTAACTTTGGCTGATGGCTGAGTGCTGTGCCCATGTTGCAGTATAATGTACAATAGAATGGAAAGTGTACAGTTTGCCAGGTAGTTAGGTTGAGGGTGGATTTATTGCCGCAGGGATAAAAGTCTGTCGCAGATATGCTGTTCTTTTTTGTTTTTTTATATCTTATTCTCCGTCTCTCTTTTGTTTTTGTATTTGGAGCAAAATGTAAGGGCGTATTCACACCAGGAAAGTCCTTTAGTTTGCTTTCTTTGGTCTAACTAACTTTATCATCCTCCAAGAGCCCTTCGCTCTGAGGATTCAGGTCTTTTAGTTATCCCAAAAATTTCTAGAGTTAGGTCAGGAGGTAGGTGTTTCAGTTTCCTGGCACCTTTATTTTGGAACCATCTTCCAGCCTCGGTGAGGGGGGCAGACACAGTTAGTTTATTTAGGAGTAGACTTAAGACTTTCCTTTTTCTTAAAGCATATAGTTAGACTCCATCCACTGTCAGTTAAGCTGCTGTAGGCTTACGCTGTGGAGGGAGATCTTTCGCTTCTATCACTCTCCTCACCCAATCAACCTTTGACTCCATCTACTCTGTCCAAACTAGCTCTCATTATGCTTTGTACAGTATGCTCGATATGCATGATACTGCCACAGTCTCTGTGTCCCCGGCAGGTGATGACCACTGCGCCAGGAGCTGGATTGTGCTGTCCTGGGGGTCTTGGTATCATCGCTTCATCCCACCACCACGCTTAGGACCTGGACTTGTCCTATCGGCAGATTGTCCATCGAGCTAGGCTCTTGCCTTCCAAAGCATGGACACTTACAGCCCACGCGGACAGCAGCCTTGAATTATTTCCTATTCTTTGTGTCTATATCCGTTTTGTGAATTCCTGGTTGGTGTATCTGTTTTTCACTCTGTCCTGTCTGCCACCCAGGCTCACTCTGCTCCTTTCTCTCGTTCTCTGTCGCTCTTCCATTATTGTATTTCACCCCAACTACTCATAGGCAGATGATGGCCCTCTGGAGTCTGGTTCTGCCCTAGGTTTCTTCCCACTGGGGAGTTTTTCCCAGCCACTGTCGCATCTTGCTTGCTCCGGGGGCCCAGTTGGTTCTCTCTGATTGTATAAAGCGCTTTGAGACGCCTTTGGTTGTGATTTAGCGCTGTACAAATAAAGTTTTATTATTATTATTATTATTATTATTATTATTATTATTATTATTATTATTATTATTATCATTATTATTATTATCTGTACTTTGTTGCAATGGGTAACCCCCTCTTACTGATTAGGTCCACTTTTTTGTTTTTTTTTACAAATCATCATCTTTCCTAAAACCCTTTCTTTTTATGAAAGCTTATAAAATATAGGATGTTTGATTTGCTATGGTTGTATGTAATATTGTCTTTTCAGGTGAGAACCATGTTGAGCCTTCAAGCCCTCTGATTGGCTACCTGCATATACCACACACCTATATATATATATGGTTATGTATGCTTGGATGCCATATGTGATGCCTGATGAAGGTCTTTTGACCGAAACGTTGCAATAAAAACCAAAGGAAGAGAGTCGAGCAGTGTGCGGGAGCTTTTTTCGATGAGGAGATGTTTACCATTTTGCAACATCGAAGACGTTTTGCAAGAGCCGTCTCCTCATTGCTCCACGTTGAACCATGACTCATGTTAGCCTGACGGTCCAACGACGTACTACTAAACTTTTTACTATGCTAACCAAAACAATATTTCCCATAATGCCTGTGGCTACGGAAGCCTGTTACGTGTAAAAAGGTGTGTAATTTCAGAACTGGTTCGAACCACGGTGCGGTCGCTTTCACACATCAACCGAACCGTACCATGGTTCGTTTGGAAGCGAACCGAGACCACCTGTCCGGCGAGGTCTCGGAGAGTTTGCTGGTTTGTATTCACACCAGCCCATAAGATCCGCACCTGGGCAGGTGTGAATGCACCCTAAAATAAATCAACAACTGACATACGTGTGCAGGAGTTGATCTTCGCCACTGATGGTGAACGAACCATTGTCGGCGACAGAGAACCTTGCGCACCTCCGTCATTGGTGTCATCACGTGCATGCTCCTGTTCCATTCACCTCGCCTCTATTTGATCCGTTGGATGTGGCTTTTTTTTTTCTTTTTTGTTTTCCCGGGAGGCTCAGTGGGGCTGTCCCCGTAGCATCTGCTCTGAGGCAAGGCCGATGCTCTCTGCATGACGAGCCCCTGGTGAGGAGGGCAGCTTGATCAGGGGGTGGGTGGGGTTCTGCGCTGAAGTGAAGGTGGGCAGGGCCGAAACATGTGTTTGACACTTTCTCACACTGCGTCCTCTGCCTGGCTGCAATGCAAATCAATGAGAAGGCTGCAAGCACGTTCGGAAGGAGACACGAGCGGACACTCTGAACCTTTCGTGGCGTTTCACTTGAAGGCAGCTCCCAATTCACCGCAACTTTTGCAAACAGCCGCGGAAAACCCTCTCACCTCTTCCCAGGAAGCATCTCTTCCATTCCTGGAATCCCTCTGTTTGTCAGGTCAGCGGAACCTGTGCGGCGGGAGTGGGGAGGGGTAATTAAGCTAATGCAGCATGGGTGTCAAAAGGTTGTAGATATTTCAAGAGTGGAGCAATTTAGCACTCTGAGAGAGGAGGTGAGGGCTTGCATAAAACCTCACGCTCTCGCCCAGATTTATTATGCTTTTAGTTTGGTTATATGTGATATAATTAGAGGTGCGTGCCAATAAGCCTTGCGGCTCGAAGATGCCGCCATAGCCTGGCCATCTGTCATTAACCGCGTTCACTTATTTGGCGGCAGGCGGGCGGGATCAAGAGCTGCTGCAGAGGCCCAAAGGGCTGGAGTAGAGCTGCATGTCACATGGCACCACAGGTGTGGGTTGGATGATGGAGTCACGGTGGATGTGTGAAAAATAGGACAGCGGACTCGTCCTAGATACACTAAAAAGTTTGCTCTTGGAATGGCAAGCGTTACCGTGTAACTTTGGAGAACCTGATTTGCTGCTCCTGGGTTAAATTTTAATTGCAGAAATGGCACAGTATCATGACTGTCTTACGTCCTGTCATAAATAATCATCTCCAAAAAAAAAAAAAAAATCCATTCAGGGATAGTTGGGAATAGGTGCCTGTTGAATTTGGAAGCTCATCGTAAAGTTTTCAGCTCCTGCAGCTGCATCTGTCACTGGATGGCAGGCGGGTGAAGGCCTGCAGAGGGCAGCGATGACGCGACCAAGATTGAATGGCGCTATGGTAGCTAACACCACTCGCTCTAGCATGCAGTCTTTTGCGTCCCTTCTCTGAATGGAAAAACAAAGGAAAGCAGCAGCTCTTTCCTGGAGGAACCCCAGCTGCTTTTTAACAGCCTGTTTCTCTTTCCCCACAGGCAACGGCAGTTACACCCTTTATCAGGAGCTGTGAAGGTGCGCTGTGAAAATTTATAACCAGGTGTGAAAAGCCTCTTATAGGTCAAATAAACCCACCGTCAGGCCGATGCGGTCTATTAAACGAAGCCAGATGAGATCAGAGGTGAAATGTTCGCATCTCCACAGACGCTGCGTGTTGTCAGCTAATGTCAGTAGCTGCAATATATATAAAAACAACAACAACAGCTATGATTGCAGCACTTGAGCAACTTGTCCACGCCCAGCAATGGCCCACAACTGATGTCTGCAAGCTTAATGGGATTTGATCTAAATGTAGAGACATTGCGTCTTGCTCGCGTTTAAAATTTGGATGGCACTTACCAATGCAAGTTGCAGGTTAGCGTAGCGCTCTGGCAGAGTGTCATGACGCCGAAGACTCACCGCTGCCAGGGAGGACACCGGAGGGCTATGGGGGCTCTATTTCGGGCTGTACAGGGGGAACATGGTGCCCCTCCCTTCATCAGCCTCGATAGAGCTTGACACATTCATTTTGTCAGTCAGGGTTTGACATGACCGATTGGCAGAAATAAAAATGATGATTCCCCACCACCTCATAACCCAGCCCGCTCCGCCCCTCCTGTATTCCCGCGTTGTTGGTTTCATCCAACGCCAAAGGTTTGGTGGGCCAGAGTTGCTTTGGCAATCAGGACTCCCGGATCACTGGATGTCGGGTCAAACTCCTCGGAAGGATGGTGGTGTGGGACGTGGGTGTGGGGATCTGATTGATGGAGCTTTATAACCGATATTGCAGATGACGTGCAAACAAACAGACGAGGTCAAAGCCAACATGTTTAATATCTTGGAAGTCTGCCGGAAATGAGAATGTGATTGTTTGGCTCGGCACCAGGCAAAATCAGTCTTTCATAAAATTGTTGGAGGGCAGTGTGCAGCTAAATCACAAATCACAAATTAATGTGCAAATCTGTTCATCTGAGACGTTTTGGGATTTCTGGCCTTTCCGAAAAAGTTTTTGTTTGAGGGGGATTTGCAGTGGAATAGTGGCAGAAAAGGCTCGCTGATGGGCCTGGGAATAGTCGGCGGGGAGATGCCATCTGGCCCGTTCTGCATGTTTTCATTTGAATTGCAGATCGGAGGTACTAGATGGAGATTTTTGGAGTCTGAGCAGTGGCAGACTTCACAAGGCAACGACCAAAGCAGAAACAACAAAACACTTGTGAGGGTGAAGGCTCAAGTGAGCAGCGGCGGCACCAAGGTTGAAAACTTTCACTTTATTGCCCACAGCATTGAAGATTGCCCCCTTTGTACTTGTGGCTTTGAGTTTTGCAAATTAATAACTGTATTTTGCTCATTTGTTTACTGGGTAACACTTTAGCGTATAGCTGGATTTATGTAAGTTTTAAATTGCAAGTGCAATGCAATGCTTCTACTACAAAACAGCGTTGCCAATATTAAGCCTAAAAATGATACAAAAGCAAACCAGCTACCTGCCCACTACTTCCCAATCCCTCCCCCAAAAAACATTTTGGGGTGCAAATTGAAATAGCAAATAGACAGCATAGACAACATACAGTATATGTTAAATGGGTCACATTATCAGCCCTTTAACATGTCTTTTTGCGTTACTGGCAACACATCAAATATTAGAAATTGGCTCTGGCTTTTTTCCATGTTACTGTGGTGCTAGTTATTCCTCTGCAGACCTTTTTTATTGTAATGTGGGTTAGGCGTAGCAGACCACAAAAAAATTATGTATTACATCTGTAAATGGTCACAATAGGGGCTCATTAATGCATAATGAAAATGTGCTGACATGAGGGCATGATATTTTCCCATCATTCCTCAATTGTTGGACTGTTTTCAGTGCACAGAAAGTGCACACAACATTTTTACATGCTTTCCGTTGTGAATGAACAAGCAAATGAATTATGAAATGTATTTTGCAGAAGTATGACATGTGGGACACAATAATTAACTTAAACCTCGGACAAGCAATGAACATATCTCTGATCCAATTCAGACCTTTTTTGCATCTTTTTTGTTTATGAAAAACATTTAGTTAAAACACTATTTGCTAACAAATGTGTCATAATCTAGAAAGTTGCTTGACTATTGAGGGTGCAGGCAGATGAAACCCCAGTTGTACTATTTTTAACTTTTAAGATTTTTGGGGGGGGGGCCCACTGAAACCAAATGATGATCCTGCTCATTCCTTTTTAGTGCACATTATTTCTGGATGCCATTGTATGGCTGGAGCTTGTGCAGCTTTTGTGGCTGTAAAATCCAGCACTTTATTATCAGCCCACAGCATTTCTGTACCTGAGGTTTTTGCAGGACCCACAGAAGCCAGCCGTGATGCGTGTCCTCCCAAACACTCCCAGCGTGGACAATCTCAAGGACTTTGTTTAACTTAAAACTTTAATAATGTCAACCATTATGTTCAACGGTGCTCAATGTTTATGAAGTGCCATAAAGCCAAACCTAGTGTAGCGGCAAAGCCCAGCTATTAAACAATAAAAGTTAATGTCCATGAAGAGAGAAGAAGAAAGGAGAGGACAATGCACCAAATTAAAGAGGAAATGACTGTTGTGTCAATCAAATGAGGGTTGTGCATGTAAAGGGCAGCAAGGAAAAAAGAGGTTCCTCAGGTAAAAATGTTCTTGTGTAGCTTTAAACGGAGCCAAGATATAGAAAAGTTGTAGAACTTGGGCAGCCCAGGGATGATGAATCAGGTCTATCTGACTTGTACGGATGAACCCAATTACAGCGGATCTCATCAGTTTAGATGATTACAAGCATGGATTGATGAAAACACTTTAAACACACCACAGAGAATAATTCAAATTGAATAATTCAAAAATTCCATTTTTTTATTTTTTTGGGGGGAGGGGGTTGGACGTTGCAGCTATTAAATTGTTTTCCATTTTGAGGTCAAGAGGATTTTTTTTTTCTAGAAAACAAAAAGAAAAAAAGAGTTCTTAATGCTCCAAGACATTGAGGTATTTTAAGTTGCGTAGCTGGAGAGTTCGCAGTAATGTGAGGTATTAACTGAAGGAGTGTTGCTGGGGTTTCGGGCCGCCAGCCACTTGATGTGGGTGGATTTTCAAGAGGCAGCTCTGCGGCGCAACACAGTTAATGTTCCTCCACTGGCGGCTCAAGGTCCCGGCTGCTGCTCGCCTCTGTGGCGACACCGATATTGTCTGAAGTGCTTTGCATAATGCCGAAGTTTTCTGATTACATAAAGGAGCAAGCGCATCCCACGCTTCCCCTTGCGGAAAGCTGCGGACCACCTACTTGCTAACAAGTGGCTTTTGCGGGACACTTTTGAAGGTGCAATTCTTAGGGAGGGAATTACACTCACTTGGCTGTTTGAGAGGCAAACTGCACTC
The DNA here is from genome assembly GCF_046127955.1 of Nelusetta ayraudi. Taxonomy (NCBI): domain Eukaryota; kingdom Metazoa; phylum Chordata; class Actinopteri; order Tetraodontiformes; family Monacanthidae; genus Nelusetta; species Nelusetta ayraudi. The sequence goes on from NW_027466092.1 coordinate 21,876,429, forward strand.
GCCCGCAGAGCCGAGTCGGTGACGTGGATGTGAAGGAGGAGAGACAGGCTTCACTGACCTCAGTGAAGGACACACGGACGGCAGATTAGGCTTGATCACATTTAAAGGAGTGGGACCTTGAAATAATGCACCTTTAATATGATTACCTGCCACCGGGAGGGAGGGCATCCTTTTGAGTGTCATGTCATATCTGGCCTGACCCTCACTGATCCACTTAGAAGATCTGCTGGCGTGAAACATTTTGTCCAGCTCTACTTGGTCTTGGCCAAAAATAGCGACCTCAAGGTGAAATAATGAATTATTTTTTTTAATTAATTTGCTCATTTTAGGTTTTCGCACTTCATTCAAAAAGGTATTCAAATTCATAATCGGTAGTGTTTCTGCCACATGACACAATGACTCTGTTTATATTGTTATCAATGGTTGGAGTAATTTGACATCCCATACAAAAAAGTCTTCTACATCAGCTGGCCACAGTTCTAGCCATTCCTGTCCACCATCTTCACGGGTGTCACCATTTTGTCTCCAGATCCCCGAGGTAGCCGTTAGCATCAGACTCACAATCATTCCAATGTCTGAAACTTTGTGTTGAACCCTGTTTTCACTATTTTTCTCTGTATGTATGTATGTATGTATGTATGAATGCAACAATAAGAATCTGTTCTTAGGGGTAAAACACCTGCAAGCAACGTTCCTTTTTTGATCTACCTGAAAATCATGAGCACACACATATTGCACCTTGTGCAGCCTCCAAAATGAATGAACCTCTGTGACACGAAACGGTCGTGCTTCACAGCTCCAGTTGGCGTCAGTTTGATGTGTTTGCTCAGCCGGATTGAACTGCGGCTGGCTCACTGCATAACGATCTGCATTAGCTCCGCACAATTGGAAACGATAAAACTTGGCAGAGGATGGACGGAACCTTGTTAATATCAATTTTCCTTTATGTTAAGAGCACTGAGGTGCATCTTTAAAGGGAGATGTAACCCAGAGTGGATGATGCAGATGTTGATGGAAGGTTAGATGACTACTGGGCATTTGCTTGGTTGTGACTAAAAATAAAGAACCTTGCTGTGGCTGTTTTCAGAGTGCCTGCTAACTCAGTTTGGCATTTTAAATGCTAAAGTGCTGAAGCAGCTTTCAGGTCTGGATTTCCAGGGCTTAGTTGTGGCACAAACAGGAAGCTGCTGCTTGCGGCTATTATGGATGTAGCTAGTTTGAATGGAGCCAGTGTGGATGTAGCTACTGTGTACGGTCGGTTTTAGCATAACAACACACAGACAAACATTTACTTCTTAAGGGGGGCATATGACAGTAATTTCTAGATCTAATAAATCAATTTTGATCGTCTACTACCAACGATTAACAATGTTTGTCTGTTCATAATCAGCTGGTTTGAGCCTTATAAAACAAGCTCCAGCCGTAGCTCCATCATGGAAAAGCGGCCGGCCGCTCACTGCTAGCATCAGCTGGCATGGAAGATGGCTGCTAGCTCTCATGCAGTTACGCTTGCCCACACACACAAAAATAAAAGTCTGCAAAAGGGGCATTGTGATAATCAGCTTGTCATGTGGAAAATTAAACAAAATCCGAACAGCTCATTTCAGTGCAGTAACGTGTAAAAGGCACTGGAACCCAGGAACCCTTCAGAATAAAAATAAAAAGGCCTACTTGCTTATTTCTCGTCCTTAGGCTAACATCACAGGGCATCACAGCTCAAACATCGAGCATGGTCCTGGTATCAATAGAAGTGCATTGCTTTTTAGCCAACTGACTCCGCTGGCAACTGAGCAATCTGATTGGCCCTCAGTGAATCACCGTCCAATCAAATGGAAATATGGATTCAGATGTAAAACCAAGGCCAACAGGGCTGTGAGGCGTCAATGCAATGTCACAGTCTACAAACTAAACAAAGCAAAACCTCCCGACACTTTCGCCAGGCCAGTGGCTCACCCCCTTTTTGCGTGCAGCCTCATGTGTAAATGTGTTGCACACTTGGACAAGAAGAAGAATGTCCAGGCGCGCTTGTCCGGTTTTTACTGTTTTAATTGTCTCTTGCAACATCTGCAGCCTGTAACATAACACACACACCGCCATTAGCTCACCACTAGCTCCACAACAGGTAATCCGTGACTTGAGTGGCGTCTATATCCTGGGCTCCCTGGACCCCCCCCCCCCTCCCTTCCCAGCTATAGCTGCCACCAGTGCCTGTGTGGAATACTTCACAAATAGCCAATCTACACCAAAGCCTACTCCCTGCAATTGCCAATGAAACAAAAATATTACAATCAGTGACAGCAACAGTGAAATCAAAACAAACAAACTGAAATTAGAATTTATTGTCTCTAGCGAAAACTCTAATGGGGCCCACAAATGTTTCCCCAATACATCATCCAAATACGCACCTCTTTGAATCGGCGCAACTAATTACACGTAGGAGGTGGAAGCTGATACGTGTGGCGGCGGCAAGGTGATCCTGTGAGTCAACAATTATCCAAATGGATCGGGGGAATGACAGGGCAGCCGCTCCCTCGTCCCCCACTCGACACGATTGATGAGTTCATATATCTCTCCCTGGCTTGTCTACTGCGACCTCGGCCCTCCGCAGGTATGAAAATGAATAGCCCCGCCGTAAAAGGGAGGCCTGGGGGGGGGGGGAAAAAGGGGGGTGGGGGGGATCAGTCTTAACAATACCACAGTGGCATATTTATTTCATCTTAAAGGGGAGGTTTGAGGTCACCCTCCAGTCCTACCCCACTGACATTTCCCAACTTGACATTCAGTGACATTTCCAGTTAAATATTGCTGATATTCCTGCCGAGGAATTAAAAGCATGTCTAAAAGGGACACTGGCATTAAAGCACTCACTCTCTCGTCACTCCCTCGTCCCTTCCACGCTACGCCTCTCTCACTCCTTCCCCCTCCTTCCTCATCTCGTTGCACACACGCTGCCTCTCCAGTTGTCTCCTCCCCGTCATCCGCATGCACTGTCAATAATGGTGAGGAGACGCAAGGCAAGGATACCGAAAATCTGCTACCAAAAGATTTCTGATTTCTGATTGGATTTCTAAAATCTAACATGCAGAAGCCTTTGAAACTTCTTGAAATTCCTCCCTTTGTGAAGTCATAAATTCCGTCCTCTCTGGCCTCCTTGTTTTTGATTTCTTCCAAACATGTATAGATTAGTTTTGGTCCTGGTAAACAGCTCTTTGTGATGTCAAAAAGGGTGTAGTTACCCCACTGAAGTCCCTCTCAGTTTAGTCGCAAAGCGACCAAATAAAAGGCTACTTGATTTTGCCTCCTTCCAAACATGCTGAAGGTCCAACAAAGCCTTGGTTTCAGCAGTATTTTTCCAAGAAGCTGTAAGCAAAAAGCTACATTTACTGTTTTCTATAGGTTCTGTATGGACCTTTAGTAGCTCTAGATGTTCCATGTGAATCAAATCACGCTGCTCTGCTTATTTTGGTTTTAAACTTTCAAGCCATTTGAGGGCAAATCGAAAATGTGTCCATGATTTAAACAATGACGGAACACCTTTGTACCTACAGAAGCAGCTTGCACCACCTTGTATTTATTTCCCCCCCTTAACAGCTATGCCGAAACTCCGAAACCAACTACTCTTCCACCCAGTCTATCTTTCACCCTCTAAAAGCTGTCATTTTTGATTGTAATCACTGCACGTCATGTCCCCCCACTGTACGTTTTAGAGCCTCACCAAAAGTCCCAGAATTCTTCTTCATCTGAAATTGTGCCGCTACACTTTACTGGCAAACTGTACGTCTACTTTGAACAGAGCCTATTTCAGTGCTTTTCTTCCCTCCCCAGAGGAACTGACAGACTTGGTGACGACACTTTGAAAACTTACAGCACCGCTCATTCGCAGCTGCAAGCCTGGTCTGAAAGATTTCCCACTCCAACAGCAGCGGAGCCTTTCAGCTGCGCCGCTTGTGCATCTAGTCATCTAAGTGTTTCCTATCGATTTATGAGAGCATTAGCGCAGACGTCCTGCCAGATCCCTGCAAGCTATCGCTGACACGCAATCAGCTGTTGTTAATTTAGTTGAGCAGAGCACCTTTCCAGCTTTGTCCCTGTGATTTATGTCGTTCGCCATATCCTTGTAATGCCCGCATCAGCCACTGGCCCTGTTGTTTCCCGCAAAGAAATTTGCATGTCACAATGCACCCATATATTAAGGGCACCTCAGTAGAGGAAATAAAGGGAGACAAATAATGGCATTGTGAATAATCATGTTTAGACTCAGTGAGCAAGAGGAAAAATATACCAAATATCAATACTACTGATCATTTTATATTTTTCATCTCTTGGTCTGCTCTACCAAATGGCTATGATATTTGTTTGTTGATGTGAAAAGCTTTATTTTCAGTGAAATGTCTGACAAATAACTGATTAATCAGCTGCTCAAAGATGCCACATTTAGCATTTGTACCTTTACATTTAAACTCTCCCATTGTCAAACAGACGATACCAAAAAAATTTTAGAGTCAAAAAATATGGTGATAATTACAGATAGACGTCACTTAAATTAAACATTGAAGTAAACAATTGGTGGCAGTGGAAAAGGTTCACTGACTCGCGACCCGGGTTGAAATCAGCTCCGATCGGCTCGGCTCTGATTGGCTTGCAGGGAAAGGCAGACCCGCGTCAACATCACATCTTTTACCTGCCGCACGTGATGATGTTTAGTGTTATGTGTATATGACGCACCGAAGCAAAGGTGTTCAATTACGTTCCATCAGTACTCGCAAACTGTTCATTGTCCTCTAGGTTTTTTGCTCGGGGCTCGTGCACAAAACAGACCAGACGCCGAAACGAGCCGCGGAGATGCGTGCTGCTTCGAGTCTGGCGCGAACGACACCATCATTCTGCGGAACGATTCTACATTCAAACGTGCCCAACAACAAAGAACACTGGCCACCGCCAGACTCGCTTCCATGTTGCTCTTCATTGTTTCCTTCAATGAATTCTGTCGTACTTCATCTACGTGATCGCAGCGCGATGACGTCAGCAGACACAGCGGTGAAAGTGGAGGCTGAGCAGCTTGTTTCGCCGCTGGTTTTGGTCAATGGGAAAGGGGCCAAATGCTGGTTGATAGAGTCGACTGCGTTAAAAAAAAAAAACACAGTGTCAACTCCCTAATTTCAGTGGCAAAGTGACTATTCTGCCTGCCTTCCTGAGATAGATTTCATCTTGTTCTTGTCCATCTTGATCATTTGATGATCTGATCATTTGCAGACTGAAACAAGCTCAAAGAGGCTAAAAAGACAGCATAAATGATAGTTTATGGTAGTACTGACCTCTGTGGTTTAGGACCACCAGAAATTATCTGCAATCTTGGCCACTTCTGGTATTTTCAGACAATCTTAGTCTTCAAGTGCTTTTGCTTTTTTTCCCCTTTGAACTATGACTCATCCTGCTCACACAACATCATCAACACTCATCACAGACAGATCTCTCAGCAAGTAATCCCTAATAAATACTTCACCTATAAATCTCTGTCATTACAGGCATCAGCATTTAATTTTTATTTTACTTTTATCACCACCCAGATAACAATCAGCACCCAGAATTGCTGCGGGGGAAGAACACACAAAGAGAAGATGCCCAAAATTCCTAAACCTTCATTAGTTGCTAGATTTTGTAGATAAGATTTTTAACATTGGGGTGGGACCGAAATGTCAAGGTCATTAGTAGATTGAGATCAAAGTGTAAAGTAATCCCGGGCCATCTCGCTAATGCATTTAATAGTTTATTTGATTGTAAAGTTGAATCAATCTTTAAATATTGACCGCATGATCCTGAAGGATTAAGGATGGGGTTAAAGGGCAGACGGGCATGTTGGCCACGACAGGGCGAGTACTCTCAGGAGGAGCTCAAGACGTGCGCATTGTCAATGCAACAGTTTGGTAAAATTCATTAGTTAATATGCAGGAGGTGGTTTCTAGAACATTCAGCCTGTTGAATGGTAGCTCTGATGATTTAGTCCCCTAACATAAAACACCTACCAAAGAAATTTGTTTTTTTCCAAATAATTAAGTGTTGAGTTTGCTGTTGGAATATTGTGTTATTGTTTCCTCTGCCTAAAACATTTCCTTGCAGTGTGATACTAACATCATAGTCAGTAATCTAAATGCACCTTGGAATCTTTCCCACAGCTGTTTATTTAGTTCTCATGTTCATCTATTTTGAAGCAGAGCATTTGGGAATGTCTAAAAATGACTGGACAAAGTTTTGGGTTTTTTTCTGCCAGATGTGAAGTGGGTCAGTCAGGTAAAGTGACAAATTCAGATTGATTTACACTGGCTCTCCTCCCCTTAAGTGCATCAGCAATCACCTTGGATCAAGTGCAGTGATTACTTTATGTGCAACACATACTGTCTGGAAAAGGGCCTGTTTAAAACACTGGGAAAAGCAAAACAGGCTTAGTCAGAGTTCTTCACTGGAGCCACTCGGTAGTGACAGATGATGATAGATGACTTGATAGACTTTATTAATCCTTCGTAGGAAATTCAATTGTTACAGCAGCATTGATTTAGTCCCTCAACACTCTTAGGTAACAAAAATAAAAATAAATCCATCCATCCATCCATACACACATATTTATATATATATATATATATATATATATATATATATATATATATATATATATATATATATATATATATATATATATACATATATATATATATATATACACACATATATATATATATACACACATACATACATACATACATACATACATACATACATGCATAGTGTAGCAAGCTGCTGTTGTTTAATGTTCCAGAATCTGTTATGTTCCTGAATGCATCTTAAGTTGGTTAGGCATGTGAATGGCTGAGAGAGGAAATGGGGGCGGGACTGAGGTGAGGGAATGAGGAAGTCTGGGAAGTGTGTGAGAGTCGACCCGGCGAGGCGGAGAGCCAGAACGTGTTAGCAAAAGTTGGATTCTGAGTTTGTGTTTGGCGTGGTTACGGCCGACAGTAACCAGGTACTATAATAAAGCGTTCTGTTACCCCCAAGTGCCTTCTTCTTCCCACCGTCCGGCAGACCATTACAATATAAAATTAAGCCAATATCAATTATCTAAAAGCATACAAATATGATAAGGCTTCCTTCAGTACTTCAGTAGAACTGGCAGGCTTCCTATCGAAAGTATTTAGTACATTTTTCTTTTTTATTTACATTGGCTGTGCTACGGCTGCTTTTGTTCACAAGCTAGAAGCAAAATGCTGTTTTTGTGAGAACAAAACAAAAGTTCTGGTCATATTTCAAACAGCTGACAATGATAGAGATCGGAGCTTTTCAGCACGGATCCGAGAGGTAATTCAGACTTCTCAGTGGTCCACCTGCCTTTTCAGCTTCCGGCAGCATAAAAAGCCATTTTCATTCTTTAGCCCTTGCTCCACTGGCCAAAAAACGTCGTGAAGTCCCGCTACTAATCGGCATTTGGTGGCAGAGCAGCAGGCTCACCGAGCTGCACTGAAGCGCGACATAATGCGTCAAACAACCCGGCAAGGGACCCGGGTAATAATCGGCTCCGATCGGCACTGCACCGATCGGCTTGCGATGGAACTGGGACGCCCGCGACATCACCACATTTCTTACCTGCCGCACGGGATGACACTGAGCGTTACGTGCGCTAAGTCATAATATCGCGCCAGTCGCGGCGTATATCAAGTACTTATGCAAAAGTTTTCGATCACGTTCCATCAGAGCTCGATAATTGTTCATTGTCCTCTGGCTTTTTCACTCGCGGCTCGCGCACAAAATGGACCAGACGCCAAAACGATCGCTGCACGCCGCGAACCGGCTGGCGCGTGCCGCTTCAAGTCTGGCGTGAACGGCGCAAATTGTTCCGCAGCTATTCACGGAACGATTCTATAGCGAAAAGTGCCCAACAACTAAGAACACTGGCCGCAGTCAGTGTCACAGCCAGTCTCCGACTCGTCCAAAGAAAATGTGTGACTCTGTTTTTATCTTTTTTTTTTCTGGTAAATTAAGACAAACCATCCATCCTATCTGTTTACGTGATAGGATGGATGGTTAGCAGCCGGTTGGGTGGCGGCATCCGTGCAATCAATACACAGCGCCCACTCCAGCTCACCAAATTAGAAGTGAAATTTTTGATTGTGCCATTAAAGAGGGCGCTCATTATGACTTGGCAAGGACAATTTGCATGCTCCACTCTGCAGAATGGGAATGATGTCCACCCCCTCCTCCCCAATCAATTACGCTCGTCAACCAGACGAGTGATTGGTACGTGGTCAGGCAGACACTCCTCTGAGGTTCAGCCGTGGTCACCGACTAATGGCATCGTGGAAGACAGCAAAATCAACAACTTTAGCAGCTTGTCTTTCATGCCTCAGAGAAAACAGAACAAGCATGTGGAAAAGCATGGCCGCGCTTCCGTGTGCGAGAGTGTACATGTGTCAGTGGGCGCAATTAAACTGTTTGTTTTGGGGGGGTTTTTTTTGTCTTTGCATCACTGATTTTTCTGCTGGTAGAATTATAAAGAGCAGTTTTTCTCATGTAAATTCATGAGATGTCGTCAAAATCGCAAACCTTCATAGTGTAGTAACACTAGCATGCCGTTCCAAACTGCGCCACGACAGTAAGTGAGAGAAGATTTTGACTGCCTTTAAATGTGACCAGAGACCAGAGATGCGAGATGCCACATTTTTTTTTTTTTAATACTGAAGACTGTTTGAGAGTTAAAACTACGAGATTATGTGGCACAAAACAAACACACTGCAACACAAAATCCTGATTATCATGTGCCAGCGAGCGCATTTAGCGGATTATATAATTTGCATACTAATTAAGATTGCGGCTCTATCGTTCTACACTGAACTACAGTGCACTGCACTTGAACATACTCTCTGCTCTCATACACTCAAAATGTTCAGGGTTTAGTACAAACAACACAACTCATCTACGGTTATACAATCACTGGTAAATCAGGTTTGCTCTTCAAAAGTCTGAAAATATTTGGTTTGGTTTGTTGTTGTTTTTTGCAGTTTTTGACCAATCTCTCATTTGTTGTCTGGGTCATGGGATATGTTATCTGAACATTTACCTGAGGATCTTTGTAAACTATAATCAAAGGAATTTGTCTAGAAAATGTGTGATTCTTTTATTAATCTTCTGCAGGTTGAGTTATTAATTAGGAAGATTACGCTCAATGCCAACCTCATTTGCTGCTTGAGTGACACAAACAGTCAGCAAATAATATCTTTGTCTGCAATTAATATAACAAAACAGAATTATTTTCCTCTGGCTGGTGTATAAGGGCAACCCAAGCCCACGTCCAAGTTGAAACATTTCAAATAACACCAGAGGTCTGTGCCTGTTTGAGATTTTTTGCAATTCAGAGAATCCCCCCTGTGATTTATTCTTTTAACAGCTTTGCAGGGAATGTTTTGCAAACGCACTGGTGGTTTTTGCCAACTTGAGGGAAGCTTTGGCAGTCAGTGGAGAAGGTTCTCCTTCGCCTCGCAGCAGTTCACGGGATGCTCTCGTGCTCCCTTGGGCGTCTGCAAGATCACACTGATATTGGCAGGTTAAATAACTGGAAGACGGCCAAGCGTAAAAAATCAGATCTCGCCTCTGGCAAAAAAGCGTTCTGCCAAGAAGTGGAACAGCTAAAGATAGAGGATCCGTTTCTTTTTTCAGGGTGTGTGTGTGAGAGAGCATCAGTGATTAGTGCTGGATTAACCTCTCTTGTCAGAAAAAAAACATTTGCAGGCTTGGTTTAAGCAACCACTGCTAATGTTTAGGTGCAATAAACCACAAATCGCCACCGCCAGTTTGTGCTCATCCATAGCCAGCCGCTCCTGTTGACAGAGCTATTAGTCTGTAGGATACCGCAGAATATATCATAGTCACCCTGCGGTTCCTCCACAAATTCATCATTTCATTACCCCCCCCCCCACAGCCCACAGGGGGTGGCATTAAGAGGGGAGGGGCTGTCCATGCATGATAGCCTCCAATGTCCACAAGAAAACAAAACAGCGGCGGCAGCAGCTCGCAGTAAAAAAGAGAAAAAAAGGAAAAACCCAAACAAACAAACAAACAAACCCAGTGGCAAATGTCAAACCAAGGGACCAGGAATTAAAATGCAAATTGAGCCACCTGAAAAGGTTTTCATTATATCTTGATTTCAGAGATCCATTTATCTCCAGACTCTCAATGAGTGTTGCCTCCTAATCTGTCAGACAGATAATTAATAATCTGCTTATTGAGTAAATGAAAGTCATTATCTTGATTATCAGCAGGGAATTTTTAACGAGGACGTCTTTCTCATACCAAACTGATATATGCTGTTAGCTCCCCCCTCCCCCCACCACCACCACCACAAACACACACACACACACACACACACTCCACCCCCCCCACCTCCAACACATACACACACACAGTGGGCTTTAAGGTCATAATTCCCCCTCGTCAACAGCGACGCATCCAGGGTCTGTACATGTTTAGCGCGCGCACACACACAGACACACACACACACACACACACACACACAGACACACACACACGATCAAAGCGCTCTTCTTTTCTTTTGTGACAATGTCGACATTAGTAAAGGAACCTGCAGGAGGCAAACTGCATCTGAAATGGAGGCACCATGGCAACCACCATGCGTCAGTCCGGCCATCTATATGCACGCACATGCATCCAATTGATTGCCACGTCCGACAACAGCTAATTGACAGTTTGCTGCCTGTGCACCGATAAAAAGGCAGAAACTGTAATTCTGGAGATGTGTTTTTAAAATAATGTTATAATTACTGATTTTTCACAGTGGCCGCATTTACATAATAAATGCAGCCGTGGCCAACTGGTATTTTCGAAGCTCACACTCTAAATGTCACACGCTGATGTGCATGAATGGCGTCTGATTAGAATAATTTTGGACAACTGTAATGCTGATATATTTCTTTTTTGGGTGGTGGGGGGGGGGGGGTACTGAATAATGACATTTTATTGGCCACTTCCGTTGGTGGGCTGACAAAGGCCTTTCATTATCGACGCCGTGGCTTTTGTCTCATCCTGTTGGGAGATGAGCGCACCAGCCGGTGTCACGTTATGGAAACATTTTGGCTCTTCTTGTTCTTCTAGGCTCCGGCGAGTCACTAAAGAACATTTCTTTAGTTCTCGATAAAAGAAGCATGTTTAGCTTTTCAACTCCCCCAGTGAAACTAATGTTTTACTGTTTCTGCTTTGCAAGGCTTGGCTGGAGGAGCTGCCACTACCACCTCAAAGGTGTCAGTGCCCTTTGTGACATCGCAAAGGGAACTGACAAAGCTGTATGTTTTAGGACTCATTTTCTTAAAGGCGTAGCAAGCAAATAGAATTAAGAGGCGGCCTTCTCTTATTCCTGGAGAGTTTAACACTTCAACATACATGTCCGTGTCCATTGTTTCCCCTCTCCCTTCTGCTCGTTCTTGCACTTTGAAGACAAATAGCAGCGTCTCTGTTCCACTGACACTGTTTAAGCCCTGGTGGTCAGGGGCAGTGCATGGTTCTTATCTCCCAGGTGGACGAGCAGCCAGACGGGCTTTCTCCCGAGCTGCCCCCACACCCACACCCACACCCACCCACCACCTACCCTCCTGCTGGCCAGTCTCTGGCCAGGCACCACAGCTTGGCTGCTCCAGTAGTCATGTGGCTTGGCAAGAGGCGCTGACCAAGCCAACCAACCCACCACACACGACCCATGACTTCCCTCCAGCACTGGAAGGTTGGTCTAGCTGAGCCTCATGCAGCACTATCTGGGCTGAGGCTTCACCTAGAGCTGGTACAAGCCATTGGTGTTGTACACACTAATGCAAAGTCAGGCAAACGTACACTCAGTGTCAGTGGGTGGGGTTTATAATGCTTTAAATTTTTTCATGCCTCAGATCTACAGATTCTTCTTTGGGAGAATCTGTAGGTATTAGAAACAAATAAAGATTTGGAGAGAACAATATTAAGACTGTAATTAATCTGAAGGTATTCAAACTTGGTTGTTTCTCTTAGAAACGGGAGTCTCGAGAAATGACTGAAGGAGAAAAATTAAATTTAAATGATTGGCAGCAAATTATGACCACCTATAAAATCAGCGAAAATACTGACAACTTTTTTTTGTTGTATTTGCGGTGACTCTCAGCCACCATTACTATAGACATTCAGTTCAATCTTCCCAAAAGAGCTGAAATGCTGAGGCAGAAAGATGCATCAGGGATCCTACATTTGAATAACAACAATTGATGTTTAATACTTACCATTAGGGATAGACTGCAAAGAAAATGCACATCAGCGCAAAAACACTCTGTAAACCTAACCCGGTACCTGTTGGCTGAACACCTCTTTGCCAAAAAAAACAGAACAAACCCTGTCCCCTAACAGAAGTGTTGTATCTGCTCGGCCTGTGACAGAAGCAGCTGAACTGCCTGCGACTCTTTACAAAGCCGCTGTTTGGCCCGTCTACAGCAATGTTTAGGATCCCCTTCCTCCTGTCAGCTGCACCCCCCCAGGGACGGCGGGGGAAGGCCAGGGGGGTTGAAGAGGCTGGGTTAGTGGTGAGGACGATCGCCGCCGAGACTGACATGAAGCTTTATCTCCGCATCTCTGTCACTCACCCTTATTAGACCTTTGTCTCTGACAGTTTGGATAGCTGTCATGCCGCAGTTTGCCGCGCCGCTCATCCGCCTCGCCTCCCTCTCGTTACATAACCTGCCACCCTTCTGACCCATAGCGCGCGCGCACACACACACACACACACACACATAACCTGGAATGAGATTTGACTGCTGTGGGGTGCACAGTGAAGGTACACCATAGAATATGTGGTGGGCTGCAGGTCTGTCACTGTGATAATACTGATCATACAGTACTGCGGTCCAAAATCAATTTCCTCCTCTCATCCTCAGCACCCTTTGTTACTGGACATAACATCCTGAGACGGCGGAGATTGGTAGCGAGGATGCTGAATTTTTCATGAGGCAGGAAAGGTTAGATAAGATCCTCCCATGTGTCGGAGGAAAGTGCACTTACTGATCCATCTTTTGGAGCCCGACAGTAAGAGGATGAAAAAAAAAAATAAAAAGATGAAAACATTTAAAGGGCTCAGATTTTCAATGTGACCTGCTTCAGCCAAACGAAGAACTCAGAGACGGCGTGTTTGTGAGCTCCAACAGGTACCAGAGTCAGGTGGGACATTTTCTGTATGAGGACTTGGCTGACAGAAGGTGTTTATTCCGTCTTGATTGTTTGGTTCTTCTATGTTGAGTTAGTTTGTTTACCTCCAAGTATCTTGAATTGAATTTGCAGCGACATTTTAAAAATGTCAAAGCGAGACGAACGCAGCTGTTGCCGCTCTAATTTTTAATAACTGCAACAAGAATGTACTCATAAACTGATAGAAAAATATAAGACACTTGTCGATAAGTTGTTGTCAATAACAAATAGCTTGGCAAAAAAAAAGTTAATTCATCAACTTTGTATTACTTTGTTTACTTTGATTAGGTTTATCTATTTTGGCAAGGTGGGTGCATTCTCATATTCTGTTTGAAATGATAATCATGATTTTTGACGTTAATGATTTTATTATTGGCATTTGGCGTAGCAATCACTTTGTTTGAGATCATATCAGTGAAGGTCATTGGCAGTAGGGCTGTATATCGTTAGGATTTTATCAATACCGATACCGATACTCCTTATTGGTACTCCTACTGACTAATGACCTAAACCACTTAGATTGGACAGTAGCAAAGGGCTGTAAATCCTTCACAACAATGGTGGTAACATCCCTGTGATATTCAGACATCTTTTGTCTTTTGGCGAGTGCAACTTGGGGTCTGTATTGGCGGCGGAGTTGTGGTGGAGGCAGCAGCGGCTGCTGCTTGGTTTGTGCCACCTAAAAGATATTAGCAACGGTGCTAAAATGGATGCGGTAACCTCTTAAGTCATTACCAAAAAACTCAACGATTCATATTCTTACCACGACTTGACGATGTGGAAGCAGACAAAGGGTCCGAAACGAAGCTGGATCCAGGAGGCAGCACTGAGGCTGGCATGTCGTCACCGTTGTTATTCATTTTAGCTGTTTTGTCGAAAAAGAAAAAATAAATAGCCGGTAGACGGTATACATCCCTTATTGGCCATTCTTCAAATATGGATGCACAAACTTTGCTGCCATTTGCGGTCCAGCTCTTAAACACAGTGCAGTAGTGATCTTCTCTCTACACACTCTCAACGGTCATGATCAAAACAATACAAAAGCCTCTCTTGATCTCCAGAAAACAGCCGCTGTTTATTGTGTAAGACAGTCAAATTCACATCCTGAAGCATTTTCTTTAACAACGGAAGTTCTTCAAAGACGGGGGTTACAACTGTGTGTATCTCACCTATTGTAATTAACTAACATGATTTACATGTCGCGGGAAAGCAACCCCCGAGGACCAAAAGGTATCTCCTTGGGTTTGTTGTTTTTGCATACAGGGACTGTCTCGGCCTTTTGTTTAGAACTTTCCTTTGTCAGAGCTGGCTCAATCTCTGACAACCAAAAAGCAACGAGGGAATGCAGCTAAGAAAGAATATTTATTTTAACAGAGTGAAACGAAAGCTAAATGCAAACTAAACATAACAAATAATTGGTGAGCGGCTGGATCCCGCCTGGCGCATCGCGGCCCGCTGGCAACCGAGCAGCAGCAGCAGCAGCGCAATTGGGCAGCAAACAGGCAGTGGCGTCGTGAGGTCGAGCAGCTGAGCAGGAACAGGTGAGCTCTGCAGGTGCTTTGTTCACATGGCCCCGCCCTCTCGGAAGTAGGCACACCAGGAGCACATGAACAATCAGGCTGCAAACAAGAGAGAGGGAGACAGAGAGAGAGAGAGAACGAGCGAGGGAGAGAGGAAGACTGCGTGCACACGCACGAACAACAACCCCACCCACTTGGGGTTGTCACACCTTTGAAATGTTGTGAGTGTCAGTGCGAGAGGTATGAAGGTCTTGGTGATTTATTGTTGCTGTGGAAAATTACCCCTGATGACCAAAAGGTTCCCGAGTAGGAAGAGTTGATCTGATTTGAATCTTTTAAATATGCATTTTAGCAGTGTCTCTGTTCTGGGAGGATATTTAAGGGAAGGAACAAGAATCTGAAACACTCTCTTTTTTTTCTCTCCTTTTCTGGGACCCACTCTCTTCTTCTTCTTCTTCTTCTTCTTCTTTTTCTTTGTCTTCTTGATTTGTTTACCATCATTTTTACACAACCGGCCTGTTACATTGTTGCTGCATTTTTACTCTGGACATTGCAATAAACTGGTATGTTATCCATTTCCCTTCAGTATCAACTTGTTGAGTCTTTTGTTCTATGTTGAGAATAATCTGACATTAGATGTTGATTAAGTCTCCAGTTATATGGTAGATTTATCTGAGTAGTGCTTGTACTCCTTACCTCTGAGTTGAATAGAAAAGATTGAGTATAATATCTCAACCTAGATGTCTGGGCTGTTCTTCTATGTTAAGAAGGTCAGTGAATGCTTTGTCTATATCTGCCATCACTGAACTAAGATAGGGATTAATCAGAATCCCAAAGACCTTAGTTATATGGTAAGTTTCACTGGACATTGTTCAAACCCTTAACCTCTGAGTTGGTCAGATAAGATTGGGTATCATGTTCAATAACCTCTGAATACTCCAACCCAGACATCAAGGCTATTCTTCCATGTTTAATGAACAAACTGAATAGTTTTGTTAATGTATATAAGCCATCCCTGAACTGAAGACTAATGTCAGAACACGAGAATTTAATTATTATTAAGTCTTTATTCTTAATTGTTAATCAAGTCTTTCTCTCAATCAAGACATAAAAGTAAAGTTATTATTATCAAATGGAGTCAGATTAAATTAATTATTGTGTACTTTACTTTGAAATCCTCATCTTAACTCCGGAACAACGGAATACGTATTGGGGAGATATTACTATTTGTGTCTAGATGATTCCTCCCCTACAATTGTCTCCTGCAAAAAAAATTGCAAGTTTTAGCTTTAGTTTTGCTGAAGCTTCCACATGTTTGCGAGGGAGTACAAAAAAAGCACTGACAATTGTTGATGACGTCGTCACGAAGATGGGAGTGGTATTGCAGAAGTATCCGAACCCATTGGGACACAACAAAGGGATGATTTTTCAGAACTGTGTGTTTTAACTCATAGTTTGTCAAAAGTGTAGCAAGCAAAAGAAGCAAAGGATGGATTTTCCTCCTTGCTGGGTAGTTCACTGACTAACTAGATGCAGATGAATCAATGTTTTTTGCATAATGTGGGACCTTTAAACTTATGTAATCGTCTTCAAGTTAAATATTCCATTTCACATTTAGCCAACTCCTCTCCCACTGGCAGGATCCCACCTTAATCAGCTCCATCTCCACTCCCACCTTTGGCCTCTACAGGCCCTTCAGTGCAGCACTTCCAGGTCGGTACTAAATAAATCTCACACAGACTGAGCAATAATCAAGAAAAGACTTTCCATTTGTGTTAAACTCCTGCTTTTTGAGACAACCTCGGCCAACAGTGACTCATCAATTCTCTCCCTTTTCATTTTACAGCTGCAGTGGTGTGTGTCAACAGGTTTTGCGGGGGGTTGGGTGGGTGGCATGTTTTTCCCTAAAAATAAAGATTAACTTGTATCGGAGGGAGCGTTTCACATTGCAGGATATAAATGATCTTCGAGTGCATTTTCAGAGTGGAGCGGTTGTCAAAGCGTAATGTAGGAGGGCAACTTGATGGGTATGTAATTTTGTGTGGAATTTGTTTTGGCTCTTGCACCGGCACAACAACAAATTGAAAACTTTGCGAAAGCTTTCAGAAGGAGTACGTTTCCTAACTGCTTGTTCATAAATAGGATAAAAGTGTTTTGTTTTTGTTTTTTCGTTTTTTTTTTCTCAATTCGGGTTTTGTGTGTGATAAAGAACGGTCACGTCAGCCGTAAACCTCAGCTCATTTTTATCATATTAGAGATGCCTTTGATAACAGCCAGCGGTGCCATGTTAAAAAGTGGCCTTTTTTCCTCTGTGGTGTAGGTGTTCACCTCTTCTGCCAGCCAACAACACCATGTTTAGCCCAAGCAGACAGGATGAGTCCACACAGCTCATTTTATAGACTTCTTCCAATCATTTCTTTTTTTCTGGATGTTCTCATGGCAAGGAGTGACCTTCAATAAAGACAGACGAGATGCCAAGATGGATGTTGCCTCTACTCAACGCCATTGCAATGCCAGTGATGTCATTCTGCATCCTCCACTATAAACATGCGCAGTTAAAGTAGCTGTTAGTAAACAAATCTCCTTTTTTTTTTTTTGTTGCTATATTCTGTCACTTGACTGAGGCATGTTATTGTGCAGAATATTTTTTTTGCAATGTTGGGGATTTTCCTTGTGATGTGACCGGAGGGAAAGAAGAAAAAACTACTGGGGCGCCACCGCCGTTGTGTCGCTGGAGACGTAGCATCCGCGGTAGCTGTAGCGTCTCAAGCGTCGTGTATTGGGGACAACACCGTTGTTGCTTTTAACTGTGAGGTGACAGCTGTTTCCTGTGAAGGCAAGTGGACCTTGTCGTCCCTGATGCGACCGCACAGCTTTACGCCTTGAATAATTTACCATTCTCCCCGGCGGTATCAGCGCGACAACTTTAAATAGCCGTGACTATTTTATTTGAAGTATCCGTTTTAAGATGATGACATGGATATCTTCTGGCTTCTGATGACAGAGGAGGCTTCTCGAGACTGCTGCTCTATATATGTTCTTCTCAAGTCCCGGGGGGGTAATCTCTACATTTCCCACTGACGCTAGCTTGGCTAAGCAGTTTTAATACACAAATCAATTTTGCATTACCTCCTTCAGGCTGTGAGTGCTCATAGTGTGAGAGCCATGAAAAATTGATGGGCCTTAACATGCAGATTGCAACCGTGGTGAATCTCAAATCTGGCCGGGCCTCTGGTTTGTGTGTGTGTGTGTGTGTGTGTGTGTGTGTGTGTGTGTGTGTGTGTGTGTGAGGGAAGGTGTTTTTCCTTGAAACAGGACTGTGTCAAAAGGGTCGACTGACTGTTTGCTGCTCTTGATAAACGGTTCTGCCACTTTTTTCTAAACAAATAAACAAACAAACAAAAAAAGGCTTTGGGAGGGAACAATGTTGAGACACAGCTTGAGAAACGGCACAGAAAGTTTTGAGTAAATCCATCACAAAAGCCCAGACAATATAAAGAAGCTTTCGCGCGGGTCATATTAAAACGTCTGAAAATACGAAGAACGATATCTTAAAGAGCATTTTTGTTTTCGCCACAGCAATTATACTGTGTCATCTGGCGAGCCACTCTGTGTTTGCCCACCTGATGACTTTACTGCTGAAAGAAATTATGGCGCCCATAATTAGCTTTCACTATGAAATGAAGCTATCATGAAAAAGAATGAGGAAATTTCACACTTTGGAAATTAGATTTTGCAAGTGCTGTGTCCGCATCCCTGGGTACGAGCACATCAAAAGCCATTTCTTTTGTCCTCCCCTCTGTTCCTGCTCGGTTCTTTTTCTTTGACAGACAGACAAGAATCTGCAACGGACAGCAAATTGACCAGCAAAGAGTCATTTTCAGGGTTTAACTGCCTTATTTCTTCTGCTAATCTACATTTTCTTGTTCTGACAATACAGGGGATTTGTTCATTTATAACAATATGTTTTTTTGTGTTTAATTTACTAAAAAAAAAAAAAAGACATTTTATCTGAGTTTTAGCTTCGGGATTCCAATGGAGACGCACAGAAAGGCAGTGAGTTGTGCTCCCATTACACACAGAAGGGCCAGCAGTAGTTGGAATTGGAATTAACAGGTCACGCGTGCGTGCGTGCGTGCGTGTATGTACTGTAAATTATTTACAGATGTATTTACAGTTTTGAAAATTATATTTCAAATTTGATCATGATCTACTTGTTGACTCTTTAATCCAGAGACAAATGCCTTCTTCTTGGCATTTAAACAATACAAACCAACAAATGGTACAATATCTATAGGTACCACCAGAAAGCCCACAAGATGGCTATGTTTTTGTTTTGTTGTTGTTGTTTTTTTAAGCCCAGTGACCCTGAGCTCGGGAAGAAGCGGGTATGGAAGATGAATGAATGAATGTTTTTTTTTAAGTGTGGCTTTCCCAAACTTAATGAGTACTGAATTATTGGATGCACCGGCTAGTTTTTAAGACCACCTCTATTTGCAATTGTTCTAAAAACACACTGAAAGTCTGAGATGGTAAACTCCTGCACCGCACTCCCCAAACAGAAGCCTGTGTTGAACGATTCCTCCAAGGAGAGGGTTTGTTGCCATGACAATGGCAATGCCACTTCGATGGCAGAGATGTTAAAATGGTAGCTGTGTTGCATTTCATATGCAGGTGCTACTGCACACGAGGAAAGTGATACAGATAATGGAATCAATTTCCTGTGATATGGGGAGCTGAGAACCCTCTGAGAAATAATAAAGGAATTAAATGAGCTGGAGCTAAACATCATCCACTGGTTACCGAAGGCTATTTGACTGGGGATTGCTGCTTTGTTGTGGAATTGAAAATAGGCCAGCTTTGTTCTCTTTGTCATTATTTGTGGTGATTCATCATGAGTGTGTGTCTTCCCCCCCCCTCCCCCCCCTCCTCAGCTGCAAGGTAAACAACAGGATTTTTGGGCAACAAAAGACAAACGGCAATCAATAAGCAACTTCAGCCGACCAGAGGAGTCGTGACGTATTTTTCCCCCATTGCAGTTCTTGCTATAGATTTGATGCCACTCAGTCACATGATGTGAACGCTGTAGAAAGAACAATACGTACATTCCTGCAAGACAATAATCGCTGATCCACTGCAGTTATATTGTTTCAACCAATTCAAGCAACCGAGAAGCATAAGAGCGTATCACCTGAAATCACTGATGGGTTTTTTGATTTGGTGCATGAGCTCTTGTGTGTGTTTGTGCTTGCACTTGTGTGTGTGTGTGTGTGTGTGTTTGTACATGCAGCTTCTGCCTGTCTTATATTCAGCCCCGGACTGACCAGTCTGGCATTTCTGGCAGAATCCAGAAGGGCCAGCAGTCTCTGGGGCCGCCAAGCCCTCCCCCTGAAAAATCTAATAATAATAAAAACACGCAGCCACCGCTCATCAGCCGGCCCTAATAGAAACTGGGCAGCCCGGTCCCTTATCCATTGTCATGGGGGTGTGGGGTGCGTGAGGTGATTGTGACTGCATAGAGGTAGGTTGAGACCCCAAACCCCCCCCCCCCCCCCCCCCCCAAATGGTTTGCTCCGTACGACTACGTGACTACCTCAAAAAAAGGTGGCGGGCTTAGTTACGCTAATTGAAGGTGGGACCGGCGTCGTCAGAGAGAAAATTGCAATTAAAAAATGGAGCGAAAACAAAACAAAAAAGTCAAAGGTGGTGCGGAGAAGGAGCGAGACAAAAAAAAGAAAATGTCTGGAGGCAGATGCGGGTAAATGTCTAAAAATGACAAAGCTGTTCGCCCAGCAGCAGCCTGCTGTAAAGAGCGGTGCTGTCAGCGAGGGCGCCGGCTCGGAGGCGTCGTCACCGACACCGGCTGCTAGTGCCACTGCTGCTACATCCAAGTCACCTATTGTCGGGGACGTGGTGGATAAGGAGGTGGATGGCGTTGCGGCCGCAGCCCAAGGAGGAAATGTAGGTGGTGATGATGAACCTGCTGAGACTGAGGAGACTGCTGCATTTAACTACTCTGCTCTGCCAAACTCAACAGATTTTGATTTATTTTTTAATTATCAATCCTATTCAAGCAACCACCAACAATACAGTTAAAAGATAATTTAACTGCAGCGATGGGACAAGGCGATCGTGGTTAACGTATTGTGAAAAATCACACACATTATACTGCTCTGTGTGTCTTGGCATTTGCCAAAATTAATGTGAAGTGTGATTTTGGCATGGGGCCGGTGAAGACCTCAAATGCCTGGGCTGATTTTCTTTGCCAGTCCAGAGCTGCTTATATTAATAAAAGGCTTTGCTTGGACTTCTAGCCCTGTTTGCCCTTAGGAGCAGCCCTGAAAAAAGAACACTCAGTCACATATTACATCTTACGCAGAAATGAATCAAATACACTCAAAGCTCATTTTTAACACTCTTTTGACTCTGAAAACACTCTCCCTTAGGTAAAATAGCAACTGGTTGTTGTTTTTTTTGCCCAATAGCCAGTTAATTATATAGCTAAACTGGTTTAAGTAGTTCAAAAAGGCAACACATATGAACACACTTAGGCCCTGTCCACACGGCAATGTTACTGTTTTTTTTCTTTCCCGGGGTCGAAAACACACGCTGGCAGATGGAAACGGAACAGTGGGTGAAAACGATGTAATGCGTATGCCACACCGAAACGTGCCGCTGTTAACAGACGCATGCCTTGTTTTTTCCGGTCACATGACAGGGACGGTGCGATGACGACATCGTTTGACAAGGAAAAGCCGTTTTCACTGTCCAGATGGCAACGATGTGAAAACGACGAAACGGCGTTGTCGGATTTCCCCACTCTGGGACCCTTTATCAAAAAATGCTGTTTCGGGGGACCCAAACCGCTGTTGCCATATGGACGAATGGCCGTAACGGTTAAATACTTTACCGTTTCCACCAAAAAACGTTCCCGTGTGAACAGGACCTTAGTTTGTCCCCTCTGAGTGTTGAATTGTTTACACGTTAGTTCCCATGTGAACCTCAGCAACAGCCTGTTGTGAATCGTTCTTTAACCCTTTTCTTTATTTCACTATTTGAGGAATCAACATCGTGCAAAGCAGTCTGTCAACTTCTTGAAAACCTTCTATTTATGTTTGTAACATCTTACAATATCTGGGCGAAAACTACCAGCTCCTTCCTTTCCTGTCTTTTCTCTAACTGGGGATAATTCCGGGTGCTGCAGTCGGTTTTGCGTCTCCGTTACGGGAACACAGGCTCTTTTTTGTGGCTCGGCCTCCCATTGGCGGACGACTCTGATGCCCGGACGCTCCTCTGAACATAATTTCAGACGTGTTGAAAGGGACATTAGCATCCTGTGCAAGCTGCTACGCAGAATTTCGTTCCAAAGCAGCCGAGGAGCCAAGACGCTCTCTCCCTGCCTGCTCACTGACAGTAAGCCACATCGCGCCGATGTTCATCGGGTGTTATGTTTACTGCAAACACCAGCATGTCACTTCGAGATATGAGTCGTGTGGCAGTTAAACGGCTGACATTAAATTGCACCTTTGTACGCGGAATTTCTGTCCTCTCTGTTGCTGCCTGGGTACAGATTTGACATTGTTCAATAAGAACTGACTTCTTGCACTGCGTTTTTATGCTGTGAAAATTGATTTCTGCTCGCTACATTAGTCAGAGATGCATCAAATATTCATAAATCCATGTCATATTATCCATTTGATATGTATATCCAGCAGACAAGAAGCCAGGGATTATCTTCCACATGTAAACATATGCAGTGTATGAATAATTGTGTGTATTGGCATTCATGTTGTGACAGAGAATCTGACACATTAACGAGGGTGAAGGGCTACATCCGCTTTGCATAATCTTTACGTTTATCAACACGATGATGAAATGACATCTCGATGAATCCATCAGAAATAAAACAATTTATAAAATTATAAATAAATTTCATCTTTATATATTTACAACATTTTATGTACATACCAGTGAGTAGTTCAAAAGATAATCCTGGAAATCCTGGAAAGAGTACAGCAAACACTTGGAGAGAGCATCCACACTGTACAAGTTCAGCAAACCTTCCTGCTGGTGTCACAACAGAACCCCAGCTGTTGCTCTTCCCCCTTTCCTTGAAAGTATTCAAATTAGTGGAGTCACACTTTAACCAGCTGAAGATCGTTCAAACTGCTGCTTTGGAAAACAGGTCTGCTAGAATTCAGGCTTGAAAGCTCAGTGATCCAGTGATCTTGAAGGTTTTAACCAACATGTTGTAAAAATAAATAAATAAATAAATACATAAATAAAATAGATGTTATCTGTGAAAGTAAAATGGTCATGTTTTGTGCATATTGTGAACAAAATCTCACAACATTCTGAATTGTTGCAAGTGCACTTGTCACAAAATAAGTAAATATACAAACTACATTTCTTCAGTGTGCCATCAGTAAATAAAGACAATCAGGCTTGATTTCTTCCTGACAACAACTCACAAGGAGGACATTAGAAAACAGCAACTTGCAAAAGCTAGCCGTGCTGAGTGGTCGCAGGTCATTTAACATCTTAGAAAACTCCCAGCGTGATTTATATTTGGATGCACACCCCGCTGCATCATTAAGCAAGCGTCTGAAAGTGTGTTTCACACTAACCCTTCGTTAATTATGACTTATTTTCCAATCCCGTCTCTGTTACGCTCTGCGAGCCAGGTACAGTATGTTGATCACCTTTGTTGTATTTCCCTGGCTAGTGGATTAGATTCAAAGTAGGCCTACTTGTAAACCATTCCCGTAAACATGCTTGTAACGTTCCCTGCAACTCCGGCGAGGGGGATAATGCTGCTTTTGTGTGTAGCAGTTGTGCGAATGCTACAACTACAAGAGAGTGTGTACATCTGTTAGTGTAAGCAGGGTGATGGTGGTGGTGCTGAAGGAGAATCGGGGAGATGTGAGTGGCCCGTCTATGAAACGCCATTAAATTGTCAGTTATGATGGATGTTCCGCCTTTTCTGCATTAACTGGTACATTAGAAGTCATTAATTCTTCAGGATGTGCGCTGGAGATCTGAGCCTCCCAGGGGGTTGCGCCGCTTTGATAAAGAAGGACTAGAAAAGAGATGGAGGCAGGGGGGGGTAAAGAGGGTGTGGTGCACTAGCTAAAGGGAAAATAAGAAGAGAGGGAACCGTACAGTTTGATGACCATTTTTTAATTCATGAGCTTGTGTGTTTTCTTGGCATTCCATTGGCCCTGAGCAGAGACAATGACACCTGTGAAGATCCTGCGACAGGCATCAGAACCTTTTACCCATCCACCTCCACCAAAAACTAAACAGGATTCATTTGTAACAGATGTTTTTGGTTTGTTCAGGTTCTTAAGTGTCCTCTATGTGGGTTTGAGGATCCTCTTAAGGTTCTTTTCAAGGCATTTCATTGACTCGCCATCTGATGCGGTGAACGCGCTGGACTGCAGGAGGTCTGAAAGACAAACAGCGCCTCATTTCACTTTAGCACAGCGTATAGTTCCAGTCAACCGTAACACCACCAGGTATTTACTGTGGTGTGACAGCAGGTCAGAGGCAAGTCACACATAATATCACTGACTGTCCTCGCTCCTGTGTGTGCTGTCAAACCTGCAGGCCACCGACAAGAGTGGCTTCTGTTCCGTCCCTTAGCGGAGATTAAACTGGTTTGTATTTGAATGTTGGCGACTCCACTTATCATCACATATTTTTTGTGGTCACAGAGAGCAGTGGAGCAGCCTGATCGATGTGCAATTAATTATCCCCCAAAAAATCTCTGCAGATCTCCAGAACACAATATTTTTACACTTCTGCTTGCAAAATGTTTTTAGCTTCCCGCGAAAAACTAATCCTCTGTTGGACCTTCCACACTTTTGAAAGGGGATAATAACAAAGAGGGTGAAAGCAACTCACTATCACTAACCTGGTAGAGCCATCAGTGAAGTATCACAGGCCTTTGTGACATCACAAAGGGCCAAGGGTTTTATCAACATTTCCTGGAAAGTGGTTCAAGCAAAAGAGCAACTGATTCACAGACAAGTGAGCAACACAGGGTTACCTCACCTTCATAAGTAGAATGTGCATAGTAATGGACTTTTGAAAAAGTTTTGAATCATTCAAGCTGCGAGTGCTGGAACATTTACCAATAAATGTGGCTGATTCAGAAGGTTTGGGTCCAAATTGAACTTTAAGTAAAAAAGGGAGAAAAAAAAGAGTGGCAATTTTGATGTGTCTTTGTCGTTGTCGTGATAATCACCATTTTACTTCCTGGCTCTTCCAACCGTGGGAGGCCTGGGACAAATATAACCCGTCGCCAGCTCCCTCTTTTCACCAGCGAGATGAGACCGTCTGAGTCATTCTTTTACCTCTTGCTCTCATCAGCGAAGAGCAATATGGTTGAGAGCTGAATGTTCCCACCTTTCAAAAACGTGTCAGAAGTATTTCATGTCTATTATGCAAAAAAGAAAAGAAAAGAAAGGAAAAAATATGGAACTGAGGTGTGGATACTTTTTCACCCAGTGCTGCCACATTGAATTTGTCAGACTAACAATGCTTGAATAACTGCTGCATGAATAGTAGAGAGGAGAGGAGAAGGCCTTCCTTTGATTGTGCGAATGTGTATCTGTTCTGTTTTGTTTTTCCACGATTCTTTACTGATGATGATGACCGCTGCTGACCCACGGGGGCGTCGAGCGTAATGATCCTTCACTCCACTTCTATGCAACCCACAAATGGAGAGCGCCGAGCTGAATGGAGTGAGGGGCTCTCCAAGCACTAAACCCTTCGCCAAGCCGGCTGACCTGTGGCATTTTCCTCTCATCTCCCAGGACCCCAGTGCAATGCAGACTGGGCCTCCCTAATTACTTACTAAAACCAAGTGGGATGTGGGAGGTTCATAATTGGCACGTGTCAGCAACTGGTGAAAGATCACTCATCTTGAGTTCATGTGTGTCTGAGCCTCCCATTCATGTGCTGGCTCTTCCATGCAGTGGCGCCTCCCCACTGTTTTATACCACATGATGGAATCCACTTTTAAATTTAATACCTTGGTGACAGAAAAAAAGTGATGGCATTTTATATAAAGAAAAAAAAAGAAAGAAAAGATTTTCTGGGCCTTATTTGATTACAATATGTAGACTGTTAGTAACATTTATTTAGATAATGCAGGGAATAAGAGGTGCACCAGGAGACGTACAGGCAGCTGTTTGAACTAGCGGCAAATTGGCCGGCGAATGTGGGGAACAAGCTTAGCGGCTCAGCGTTCTCAAACAGAGTGGGTGGGATGCCATACATCACAAGCGTCACATCCGCAGCCGGGGGGGCTGTGGGTGCACATGTGACTCCATGTGGGGGACAAATGGATAACTGGGACCAGTGGAAAAATGAGAGTGAAGCCCAACAGTTGCTTTCGGAGGTCAATTTGCCTCATTTGCTGCAGGCTTAATTGCGCCGGAGTTCATTTTCCCCTCTTTGGCAGAGCTTGTTCAGGCAGGTGTGGATGCAGTTAGTGCGCATGGATGTGCTCCAAGAGCAAACAGGTTGACCAAGACCTGCTGGGTGGTGCGGGTGCTCTTTCAAACAAAGCCTAACGGCAATGTGCTGTCTGCTTACTCTGAACCTTTTGAGAGCATTTTAGACCATAAGTTCTACGTCATGTCTGTCCAATGAACTCCTGGAGAGTCGCGAAATGACTTGTGCTGCAATGTTTCCTCCCCCGATTCATCAACAGATTTGGACAAGAGCAGCCTAATAATCTGATCCAGTTTAGCATTTGGAAGAGGTAACAGATGGGCTGCTGCTGTTCCCTCGTTGGCTAACGTCCATCCCGCAACCTTTTCACTCGAAAAAAAAAATAATACTATCCCATTCGGGGTGGTGTGGGGTGAGGTGATTTTAGAGAGCAAATAATAAAGGAAATTTCACTTCCGCTGTCACTTGTCATCCAACTCAATGACAAAGGAATACATTGAAAAAAGGGAAAGCGAGGTTTCCAAAGACATACAGTATATGAGATGTGCCAAGTACATCAGCAGCGGCCTTAAACTTTTAAAGGGGAGGATATTGGAAATGGAATTATGAACTGTCACTGGCAAAAGTAGTCAGTCATTTTCCTTTTTTCCATTCCTACTTTCAAAATATATATATATATATATATATATATATATATATATATATATATATATATATATATATATATATACATACATGTAACTCCTTCAACACTGTGTATTCAATAACGGGTTACAGCATTCCTTGGATATCAAGTTCAAACTTAACCCTAGCTATCAAACAGCTAAATTATACTCTCAATATGATACTTTCCATAAGCAAATACAAATACTGTATGAAAGATTGGAAGAAAATTCAGAAACTTTTTTTTCTCTCTTCTTTACAGTCTCTTAGTTGCATACATAGTCAGTTAGATACGTAGGTTTCCAAACAACCCTCCCAGACCTTGTTTTGGTGACGCCATGTATGTTTCCTGTGTAGGCACTTGTTTTTCTCCCTTGTCTACAAGCGTGTTTGGCTTTGGCGCTGGCGTTACTGTCTCCGTGTCTACAGCTCGCCTGAGGTGTCGACGATTGCGCCTAAGGATATTGCCTGAGTCCAGTTCCACTTTGTAGGATCTATGACCCACTGGGGTCACCACCTTTGCCCTCATCCAGGTTGTGTTTGGCTCCAGTGGCTGAACTCTCACACAGTCTCCAGCTTTTAATGTGTCCATGTCCTTTGCTGTCCGGTCATAATACTTTGCTTGCCTTTGTTGGTTACGAACAAGTCCTTCTTTGATATCCATCACTTTTGGTCTCAAAAGGTACTCTGGAGCTTCTGTGCTGGACTTGCATTCAGCCCTTGTGTTGGGGTGTTTCTGTGGTCAATCATGGACAGACATGCCTTTTTCATAAGCCTTTTGGCTGTCTTTACAGCTGATTCCGCTTTCCCATTACTTTGTGGGTAGGCAGGTGAGGAGGTAATGTGTGTAAACTCCCACTTAAGGCTGAACTTTTTGAACTCTACAGATGTATATTGGGGCCCATTGTCAGAGATTACAACATCCGGGATCCCCTGTCTGGCAAAGTGTGCTTTCAACTTCCTGATAACTGTGCTTGACTTTGTATCTGGGAGGTTAGGGTAAGGGTCCCAGAAGTTGGAAAAGTAGTCGACTGTTATCAGATAGTCTCTGCCTTCAAAACTAAGGAGGTCAGTTCCCACTTTAGCCCATGGTCTGTCCGTGACCTTGTGCAGCTGAAGTGTCTCTTTCTGCTGCTTACTCTCTACTGACCTACATATGTCACACTTTGTAACAAATGTCTTTATGTGATCGTTCATACCTGGCCAATAAACGCATTCTCTTGCCCTCCTCAAACATCCTTCAATCCCTATATATGATGAATGAATCCGTTGAGTGATGTCTGCCTGTAGTGATTCAGGAATGACGGCTCTCTCACCCCTAAAAACCATTCCATCTTGGGTGCTCAGCTCGTCCTGAAATGAAAAGTATTATTATTATTAAAGTGCATTATCTCATCAGGAACATTTTTCTCCCTTTTTGTATGGCATTGATCAGGGTCTGTAGTTTCTTGCCTGTCTGTGTAGCAGTCCATATCTCACTCAGCCTCTCTGCTGAGATTGGTACAAAAGCCACCATGTTGACAACCTCAACCTCCAGGTCCCTCTGACTTTCGTGCCGACTGGGCATAGCTTTGA
The DNA here is from genome assembly GCF_046127955.1 of Nelusetta ayraudi. NCBI lineage: Eukaryota > Metazoa > Chordata > Actinopteri > Tetraodontiformes > Monacanthidae > Nelusetta > Nelusetta ayraudi. Next base: position 21,904,901 of record NW_027466092.1, read on the forward strand.
CTTGTTATACATCACTAGCACGTTATCTGTTTGTTCAATCTGTGTCTGGGTTAAGCACATCAATAGGTATAACATGGTATGTCGCTTCACAGTCAATTTGAAAGTTCACCAGGTTGTTGTTAATCATTCCTGCCAACAATTGTTGTGTGTCTTTCTGTGTTATTCTCATGTCTTTAACTTGATTCACAGTCTCCATCTCCTTTGTAACTGCTGTGACAGTCATTATATCCTCTTGCCCCGCTACAGCATGGACTTTTTTTCCCCTTTTTTGTTGTAACTCACCTTGCTCCTGCAGGTAACAGCGAAGTGGTTTTCTTTTCCACATTTTCTGCAGCTTTTCCCAAAAGCCGGACATTTTACTTTCTGTCTTTTGTGTGTTCTTCCACAAAACGTGCATGATATTTCTGTACGTTTGTTTGTCTTTATTCTCTGCTGCAAAGCATGCACTTCCTCTACTGTTTGTCCCTCAATAGTCTTAATGTGCTCGCGGGAGATTTCCATAGCTCTACACACTTGTAAACATTTATCCAATGTCAGATCACTCTCCCGAAGCCATCTCTCTCTCAAACCTGTGCTGTGTGTGCCACACAAAATCTTGTCCCTAATAGGTGCTGGCTAATCTCCTTAAATCGTTTTTTTTTTTTTTTGTTTCATCAGGGCCTTAATTTCTTGCAAAAAAAACGATATGTTTCAACAGTCTCATTGATTTTAGGAGTGCAATGTTCATCAAACTTGGCCATCATATGGCTCACACTTCTTTCAGCTGTACACACGCTGCACATTAGCGTGTTGCAAAGCTCTCTTCCACGCTCGCCGATGAAGTAGTGAAACAGCATCGCTTTGGCAGACTCTTCCGCTCCTGGTAGTGCTAGTCCCATGTACAGATTAAACTTCTTTCCATGTTTTCCATGACTTCGCTAAGTTGCTTGTATCCATATCCCACTGCGCAGGTGGTTTTAACCCCTCCATGTTTCGTCGTGACTGTATGCATCTCTTGCCACACTCACGTCTGTACCAAGCTGCTTGTAGTTATGGCGAGTCACGCTGTAAATCCGCTTGCCCTTAGCCGGACCGCTGTCACCATGTTTCAGTTTGTTCTGTCTTCTAGGCTATACAAACTGGACGGTTGAGTAAATACTCCACGCCCTTTACTCACAGGGTTTTTATTATACACTCTCGTAACTCGAACACTCACTTCACCACTGCGCATGCGCGGTGTTCTCCCTAAAGCAGTCCGTGTGAAACTGTATTAAACAATCCCATTATAACAGTAGGGGTATTGTTGTTGTTTTTATAGAAACCCCAGAGCCCTCCCCCTGTGCAGTTTCTTGGACACCATAAATGTATCAATAATTGAGTCTGTCTAAAAAAAAGCCAGGGTGTGTGGGTGGCATTAAAAATTTTATGGCTTGTCATTATGGCCCCCAACACCACTGCCGCCACCCGCAGTTTCCCCTCCCCATTGGAGTGTCTCTCTTCCCCTTCGGGCAGCTTTATGAAGACGTGTCCCAGGAGCTTTCCCACCGCATCTCGGTCAGCAGCCTTGGCTTCAAGGGAGCCATGGCAATACTACAGCCACAGAAAGGCCTCACGAAAGGGAATATCCTGCACCTTTTTTTTTTGCAACACTTTTTCTGGCAGACCTCTCCAACCCACCACAAGGCATGAGAAGGGTCTCCAAACCCCACTTTGAAACCAAGAAGCTAAACTGCTGAAATCATTATGGGCTCTGGCAAGCTCTGGTCTCTAATTAAGGAACTTGTGACCTGACACACCAGGTGGAGCAAGTGCATCAACAGCCAATTGAGAAAAGAGCCCACAGAAAATGTTTCCATGCAAGAACCCCGCCCCCATTTTTTATTTTTTTTTTACACTTCTTAAGTTGTTTTACACAGTTTGACTGATTAAACATTTGTCATTAGATAACGATAGATAGATAGATAAATACTTTAATGATCCCAAGGGAAATTATACAGTCATCTGTTGCTCCCACTCATACAGCCACAACAGGGTAAACCGTTAGAGACATACATAAAAAAAAAAACAATAAATAATGTAACAATAAAAAGCAAGGTGCGAGAAGACAATGGCACTACAGTCTATGTTAATGTTCAGTGCTTTTTCATCACACATCTCCCGCTCCTCACTGAGGTGGCGGTGTTGTATTGCCTCATAGCACGAGGGACAAATGAGTTCCTCAGCCTCTCAGTGGTACAACCTCAGTGAAAGAAGTCTGGAGCTCCTTGAACTTCTTTGATTGGAGAAGACGGAGTTCAGGGGGTGACTCTGGTTGGACAGGATTGCCCTGATCTTGGAGAGTGTCCTTTGCTCCACCACCTTCTCCACAGAGTCCAGGCCCAGTCCAACAACGGAGCCTGCCTTCCTTATGAGCTGCTCCAACCTCAGAACATCCCCCTGTTCACACCAAACGCAATTTTCTCCACGACGGTCAACAAGCGCTTCTGCTCAGCTGTTGTTTATTCCCATTCAGAGCAATTTTTTCATCAAGATCCATTTCACAATGTCTATCTTGACTTGACAACAACTCCTCTCTGCCTCTTCTCTCACTCTTTCCCTGTTTGTTCGTGTGCTATCCCTTTGGCCGAATGGTTAAGCGCGCATGGCTTTTACCCGGGAGTCTGGGGTTCAAAGCCCACCCGGGCCCTCAGCGCCTTGCCACACGTGTATGTGTGTGCGTGCATCTATGTTTATTTGTTTTCATCTCTCTCGCACTTTGTTTAGATACTGACAAATATAATGTACACAAATATGATCACATTTTGAGAATTTTTGAAAATTGCTTTTATTTTGAAAATGAACCGGATTTTCTCGTGTTTCTTTGAGTGATTTCATGTCCAGCTTGACGCAGATCGCTCGCGGCTCGAGCTCAAAATAAACCAGACGTCGAAACAAGTGCTGCATGGCGCGAGTCCGCCGCGGAGGTGGGCGCCACTTCGCCCCTTGTCTAAACACACAGCATCAGTTAACAAGGGAGCCGAAAGGAAGCGGGCTCGTTAGCAATTCAGACAGGAGCATTTCAAGATGGATCTGAGGAAGTTTAAATCTCTGCCATTGAGGTTAAGTTCCACAATCTTACTCTTCTTTTTAGTTGGTCATCAGCATTCAACAGCAGCTCTTCTCAAGATGATTCTTAAGAACAGCTCAGCATCCATAAAATGGAAGACTCAGTTTTTCATTGAAAGTGTTCAAGGCCACCCAAGAATAGAAGCTGTTCATGTTTAGACTACATCTGAAACAAAAATTGCAAGTTTAAAAAAAAAGCTAAATGTAACCTTCAACCAGTTTTCATCTGGCTGAGTGAATTCTGTAAATCCGTAAGTGCTCCTGCTTTGACAAGTCAAGCGTAGGTAACACAATGTTGTGTCTAGACACAGCATTTACCCTGTTTTTTTCTGGGTGGATCGGGGGGTTGTCGGTTGGTCAGCCATTCAACAATTCATCCCTGTTTGTCCCCTTGCCTCTCCCTCCAAATTTCTTATATGTGCGCTTTTTTCCAAGCAAACGGTAGATAAGATAAGATAAGACTAATAACTTTATTAATCCCGAAGGAAATCTCGTGCCAGATAGCTCTAAAGTCACAGAAACAGTATAATATAGCAGCAATAGGACATAGAATAAAATAAAATAAATAAAAAATACAACTGAAACTACAATTACAACAAACAATTGCATATTACCAGTCGAAATATTGCGCATCATTAGTGTTGCTATTTTCAGACCCATGTGGCAGACTCCCTCCCTGCATAAGGGGAGGAGTTATAAAGTTTGATGGCAACAAGTGGGAAGGACCTCCTGTGGCGTTCTGTGTGCCAGGTTTAACTCATTGGCCTCTTGTGGGTTTCCTTCCAACCCCCCGCCACTCTTTTTTGAATAGACCACCTTCGTACCATTATGGTGGTCACAGGTTGCCTCTGGACTTCAGATATATGAAGAGCTTTCAAGGTGGACCATGTTATGATTAAATCTGCGGTTGAAAATTGGCCTCTGGCTAACACCGGCACATTGACAGGAATGTACATTAATGTGCATTGTCCACTTCAAATTAAAAAAGAAAATAATAATAAAAAAAAAAAAGATCTGCTGAGGGGTGGGGAGGTGCTAATGAGCTGTATGCTTCATTAACATTAGCATACAGCAAATCTAGGGTTTTGTTTTCTCTGGTCTTCCAAACTGTTTAAAAGTGGGATGGGTTGTTTTCAGGTTGACATGGTTAGAATTCCCAGAGATTATTACAAAAGCATTGGGGTGCAGCATCTGTAGTCTCGTGGTCGCAGTGCTGATGACGTCAGCGGCCCACGACGCGTCTACCGTCTACAAACAACAGCGACAATGGCCTGGGAAAATTCTCTGGGAAGATAATATGGACAAAGGCTTACAGTTAGCAGTTCCATATCCGGGCTACACATGTTCTTTCACTGAAATGTGTCCAGGTTTGCACCACTTGTTGTTCACAAAGACAGCGACTCCCTCTACCTTCTTCTTTCCGCTCTCTCTGCCACTTCTCCGCCCGCACCAAGTAAAAGCCTGCCAAACTCATGATCGAGTCCGATATGTTGTCTTCCAGGCATGTCTCCGTGAAAAACATCACAGAGCTCTCATGAAACACACGCTCGCTTATTCGGAGTGATGTTAACTCATCCATCTTGTTCACCAACAATCTTACCTTCCCCATATTAATGGAGGGAAGATATAGACGGTATCTCCTCTTCCATAGCCATTGTCTCCTCCCAGCTCTGCAGCCCCGATATTACCTCCTCAGTTCCTTTGGGATTTTGTGTCTCTCACCAGTCACACCACTGCATCGTAGTGCAATCAGCTGATCCCTGGAGCAGCCAATGGCGCCCAGGCTCGTTTCCGCCATGATAAAAGTACTCCAAACGCGAAAAAAAACAGACAAAGGTCACGTAGCCACATTTCTCAACTTGAAAATAACTTAACTCAACTATTAATAACTTTACTTAAAGGTGACCTATTATACTAATTTTCGGTCCTTTGTATTTGATTTCTTGCCCCTCCAGAGCATTAACACACGATTACCTGCACTGAAAGCTTTGTAGATCGTGTTTCTCGCTGCATCGCTTCCTCGTATTTCCTGCACCCCGCGAAAACAGTCTGTTTTACTTCACCCAGCCCACTCCGCTGTGATTGGTCACACTCTTGATTGCTGCCGAGCCACACTTCCTCAGTTTGCGGGTGCGGGAGTTGAGAGTAAACGGCAAACTTTACGAAACCGGCGCAATTTAAACACTTACCGTTGAGAAGGCTTCACTTTTTAGCAGCTGTTTACCGGCTGGGTCAATATCATTATAAAGGGCCTTTGGTGTCCCCATCAGAATAACTCAGTCATCATGAAAATGCAGCAGAATAATTAAACTCTGAAGTTACTATAAGTGACCAAAGGTTTGCACACATATCAGTACAATAACATGTCTCTTGAAATGACAAAGGGAGAACATGCAAACTCCACACAGAAAGGTCCCAGGCCCGGGCCCCGGAATCGAACCCACAACCTTCTTGCTGTGAGGCGGCAGCGCTAACCACTGCGCCACTGTGTCGCCCTATTCACTTACTTATTTTTCATAATTTTCATCATTTTTGATGTGTAGTTTGATGTTGTCAAGCTTAACATGTCCACCCTGTCATAGTGAAATATCAATTAATATAAAAACCTTTCAGAAACTCAAAATATCTGTGTTAAACAGCACACAGTCCTCTTGCTAACTGAATCATTTAGCTAGCTGTAAGGTCCACGTGTGCTAATTAAATGCTAACATTAGCCAAAAATGTCCACCCTGTCATTGTCCACCCTGTCAGCAATCCTTCCATGACAGGGTGGACATGGTTCATGACAGGAAGGACATTTGCATAGTTTAGGCCACATGCTGACAATGTTACACATATTTCAACAGCTATTACAGACATTTTGTAACAGTACATGCTATACAGACTCCCAATTAAGGTGTTTAAGGGAATATGTTGAATTGTCTTTTTCAAGGTATGAGTTCCAAAGGAGCTAAGATAGCAAGGCGATATCGGGAACGTCGTGATGCTGACCCAGAGAGAAGAAGCACATATCTTGAGAAGGAAAGGGACAAATGGAAAAAAGACAGAGAGACTGGAAAGAAGAAGGGTATCTATGAGCTCAGTGAAAGGGAGAAGAGGGCAATAAGAAAGAAATGGAGAGAGGCAAAAAGTCAAGCCAGAGCCAGAAACAGGGCAAGTGCTTTTCTACAGGCAGAGAAACAACCCAAATCCCTTTCAGCTCCTGAAACTCCTGAAAATAAGCGTCAGCCAGGGCCATCCAGGTCAGGTCATTGAAAATTTAGCTAATGAGATTTATTAGAAAGTTTTGAATTATTTGAGTGACAATTATCAACTGTTTATGTCCGCATAAAATGACATATTGACAACTAACTTTCTAAAAATCCTAATAATCCTCACAAATATTTTGTGTTTCAGGCAACGGCGTCAAGGCAAAAGCATTCGAAGGAGTTCGAAGAGACAACTGAAAAAACAAATCAAAATATTGGAGGCACAGCTCGAAAAAGAGAAAACTAAAACTTGGCCATCGGGCCAAGAAAAAAAGTGCATCCACTTCACCAGGTACACAAGTGGATGCTTTGTTGGCAAGTAAAAAAGTGAATTCACCCATCAAAAGAGCTCTTCTTTTCCATACATCCCTGATTGAGAATATTAGAAGAAAATATGAACATGCAAAAACAAACAGAGAGAAGCAGTTAATAGCAAAAGTGGTCAGTGGAAATATTCTGAAGAAGTACAAGCTCCAAAAGTATGCTCAGACTGGTTTTGGCTACTCTAAGAAGAGAGCAAAGTATCCTGTGGATCTTACATATTGTGGGAGGAAGTGCATCAGTCGAAATGAGATTAGAAAGAACGTTACATCATTTTTTTCTTCGAGATGATGTCAGTCGAATGACAACTGGCCGCAAACAAACAGTCACACGGCGAAACAAAAAGATGCAAAAGAGGTTGCTTACTGATACAATGAAGAACTTGCATTTGAGGTTAGTCTCTGAGCATATTGGCCACATTTCATACACCTCCGTTTGCCGTCTGAGACCCCTTTAGGTGGTAACCCCCTCTTCCTCTGACCGTGACACATGTCTCTGCAAAAAACATGAGAACTTGCAATTCATTGCCAATGCTTTGCAGAGCCAGGGGTTACTGTCCTCAAGAAACATCGAGGAAATGTCTGTAGCAACCATGTCCGACCCGAAAGCAAAGGTCTGTGCTTACGGTGAGTGCAGTGAATGCTTCCTAACTTGTCACCCAATGCTGAAAACTCCTGGGAATGAGAACATCCGTTTGTCTGAGTGGATTACAGAGAAGACCACGAAGGATGAGAAGGTGTCAACAATCACAGTGAAAAGGGAGATAATAACAATAGAGCATGACCTTAACACAGATTTCCAGGATAGGCTTCTCCATTTTAGGCGCCATGTTTTCAACATTAAATGGCAGTTTGATGCCTACAGGGAGCTCAGGAGCAGCCTGAAGCACTTCGAGTCACTCTTGCATATAGATTTTAGCGAAAATTACTTATGCAAGTACAGCAAAGAAATACAATCTGTGCATTTTGGAGGTTCACACAAGCAGGCCAGTCTGCACACTGGAGTGGTCTACACCACTGGTGAATAAGTGCCACACACCTTCTTCTCCATATCACCCTCCAGAAGACATGACCCTGTGGACATCTGGGCCCACCTTGATCCAGTTCTGAAAGTAGTTAGAGAACGACACCCACAAGTCAGCATACTTCATTTTTTCAGCGACGGGCCTGCAACGCAGTATCGACATAAGGGAAATTTCTTCAACCTCTCAACAGAACCCTACAAGTATGGCTTCAAAGAAATAACGTGGAATTTCTTTGAGGCTAGTCATGGCAAGGGGGCACCAGATGGTGTGGGTGGGGCCCTTAAGAGAAGAGGTCAGCAGACCGTATTGTAGCCCATGGAGGAGACATTCCTGATGCCCAGAGCTTATATGACAAGTTGAAAAGCCTGGACACATCTGTTCAGCTGTTTTACGTCCCAGAGAGGGATATTGAATCCAAGACTGAGGTACCTACAATAGCTGCCATAAAAGGCACTATGAGAATCCACCAAGTGATCAGTCTGAAAGCCGGCGAAATGAAATACAGAGACATTTCATGTCTGTGTAAAAGGGAGGAAGGTGTTTTGGACTGTCCCTGCTTTAACCTTAAAGACGTCACTATAGCTAACGTTTCCGTTTCATCTGACGAGTCCCAAGCATGTGGAAAGACACCAGATAATTCTAGGAGACCAGAAATGATTGAAGTAAAGCACATTGGAGAGTGGTGCTTCGTTAATTGCGACAACGAGGCATACCCAGGTGTCATCATAGATGCTGAAGGGCACAGTGTGAAAGTTAAGTGTATGCACCGCAATGGCATAAACAAGTTTCATTGGCCAAGTCTCCAGGATGACATCTGTTGGTACCATGACTGGCAGGTACTTTGCCTAATACCAGAACCACAGGCTCTGAACAAGCGCTCTGTCCAGATTGAAGCGTCTGCATGGAAGTATGTGGAACAGCAACTGCAGAATTAAGCCATGCTTCTGCAGAAAGGGAGACTGTTTTTGGAGATGTGTCTCAATAATGTTCAATGATATTCTGTTTTTTCAAATCTCGATCTACAGTTGAATGTTTGACTTTCACTGTGCAGAATGATGTACAGTTTAACTCTAGAATGCCACATTAATGGCAATAAAGCATATCCAAACCAGTCTGTTCATCTGGAACTCTGGTATTTTTTTTTTTATACATAATTTGTTTTTGATTTATCGCAAAATGAGGCCATTCAATGACCTTTCACGATATGTCCACCCTGTTATGCCCAAGGCCCACCCTGTCATGTGTTACAAAAAAATAAACAATATATTTTCATAAGTTAGCAAACTCTTTCTGTGATTCCTTTATAAACAAGTTAGGGCCAAATAGTATTGTTGGAAAGTTTGACCAGATATATTTGTTGTTAGATTTTATTTAGAAGAGATTCTCACTGATTTTATAGAGAAACAAATAGTTTTCCATAATTTCACTACTATCCAAATACTTTTCACATTAACTAAAACATAGTGTTGAGAAAATGACTAAATAGCTTTCTGAAAATACACATTTTATAATCACTATGTAATTTTAATGTATTTATTCTACTTTGAAATTGTCCATGACAGGGTTGACATATTTTGCGGTTTGCATGTACATTGTCTGCTTGCAGTTCATTTATAAAAAAGTGTGGGAGCTTGACCAACATGCATTTCTAACAGCATAACATCTACTTAATACAATAAATGTGTAGTTAAATGGAAAATCTCTGCTTTGTTGGGTGGAGATTTGGAAGTCTCAAAGGCACCTTATAGTGATATTGACCTGGCTAATCCAGCTCTTCGTACGGACCCAGCGTGGGCTGAGTTACATCCGCAAGTTAGACCGAAGATCCCTGGACGTTGTTTGTGCCTCCCGTGTCCCCGGAAATATATTTTACTTTTTTTTTACTTTAATTTCTAATGTTTTTGTTTTGTATTTTTGCAAGACATTTTAATAGGGCTTAGAATTATTTTGTTTCATAATGTTGACTTGTATCAAAACACTGTCCTAGCAGAGATAATATGGACGCTGAAACGATTACTTGACTCATAGAGTCGTTTATTATTAAAGAATATCTACACAACTGAAGTCCACATAAAGCACAAAGCAGGAACAGCTCTATACAACCGACATCACTTGTTGGCAGCATGAAAATTGTTATGAGGAGCGAAACTTGCTAGTCAAAATCGCTGCCTCTTGAGTTTCGCTGCCAGCGAACACAACACACAAGCAGAGCACGGAGTTAGCGGTGGTGGCAACAGTTTATCAACACGATTCAGCAGTCGTACGTTGCAAATAGTCAAGCAAATGTTGCTTGAGGTCACAACACACTCACAAATACATGTTTCCAAATATTGCCGTGGCTGACTATTCTCTCGTCGTTCACCGGCCGAGTCGAGCCCATCATTTCGTTCATTTCACTCCGACGGTTGTGGTCCTTGGTGTTTCGGTAGTCGCTCTGCAGTCGCTCGGTATTATATTACTTTGTCTCGGCATGTGCTCTCCGCTACTTTTATCGTTATTTTGGAAGATGCCTACTGCTAGTTTCAGGCATCGTGGTAGTTATTGTTTTTTTACCAGAGCAAAAATAAAATATTTATATATAAATATATATTAGAGCTGTCAGTCGATTAAAAAAATTAATACGATTAATCGCATGGTTTTCCATAGTTAACTCACGATTAATCGCAAATTAATCAAATTTTTTTAATCTGCTCCAAATCTACCGTAAACTGATATAATAATAATCATATCAACATTGGAGTAGGCAAATACTTGCTTTCTGCAAATGCAGCATGTTTATTTGTGTTGGAGCAATGACAAGTACTAAAGTAGTAACAAAACAAAAGATGCACAGGTTTGTGTCATTCAGTTGTGTGTGTGTGTATTTGTTTAATCTCTCTCGCACTCTGATACAATGTACTGACAAATATAACATACAAATATGATCGATTTTGTCATTCGGTTTTTATTTTGAAAATTCACCGGATTTTCTCGTGTTTTTTTTTTTTGTTTTTTTTTTAGCGACTTCCTGTACTATTGACGAGGATCGCTTGCGGCTCGTGCACAAAATAAAGCAGACGCCGAAACGAAAACTGCATGGCGCGAGGGAGCCGCGCGCCTGTTCGCGTCTAGTGTGAACCACCGCATTGATTAACGTGGGCGCCGGATGGAAGCACTCGGCGCTTCGCTTCCACGTCCAGTGAACTGACGTTAAATGCATGGCGCGATCCGCGAGGGGAGCCGCGCGCCTGTTCGCGTCTGGTGTGAACTACTACATTGATTACCATGGGCGCCGAATGGAAGCGCTCGTTACAGTAAATGCATATCACTTTTGTCCTCTCTGTCATATACGGTACGGTACTTAGATACGCTTGCGCATATATTGGGGTCTTTACGGTAACCGGGGGGGAAGACAGAAAAGCGCTAGCTCGCACATGTGGAGTGTCCTTATTCTTTTCCTGCCGTGTGTTTAATTAAAGCATCCAGAAAGATATCAAGCCTCCTTCGCCATCATTTTACATGGTGTCAGAAGTAAACCGGAGTTATGGCAAAGTTCAACCCACCGACGGACTTTCCATTCGACAAGCCTGCGGAATGGCCAGATTGGAAGCAACGCTTCGTGAGGTACCGAACTGCCACTAAGCTCAATAGAGAGGACGGCGACGTGCAAGTGAGCTGTTTGATATATACGCCATGGGAAGCGAGTCTGAGAACATCTACCGGTCCTTTACGTTCGCCGAAGATAGGCACCGAAATGACTTCGACAAAGTGATTGAAAAGTTCGACGAGTATTTCGTGCCGAGGAGGAACGTAATACACGAACGTGCATGCTTCCATCAGCGCGTGCAGAGGACCGGAGAGAAAGCGGAGACCTCCATCAGGGCTTTGTACGAACTTTCGGAGCATTGCGAATTCGGCGCCAGCAGGGATGAAAACATCCGCGACCAGATCGTCGTTGGGATATTCGACAAGGAGCTCTCCCGAAAGTTGCAGCTTACAAAGGACCTGACACTGGCGCTGACTGTGTAGACAGTCAGGCAGTCTGAAGAGGTGGCTTCGCAGGTCAGCATGCAAGGTGAGGCAGCGGGCGTGATTCGTGAAGTCACTCACAGGCGCAGCAATAAATACTCGGGCAGCCGAGGTAAGCTAAAAGAGGGGAATAAAGGACAATGTGGAAGGTGTGGCAAAGCACGGCACAACAAGGACGAAAATTGCCCAGCTAAAAAGTCTACATGCAATACATGTCATAAAGTAGGACACTGGGGCAGAGTCTGCAGAAGCAAGAAAGTAGTGAGTGAAGTTACATAGCATACAGAGCAGCAACTGCCGTACTTCCTCGGGGCTGTGAGGAAAGCAGACGGGTCATCAGAGCAGTGGTCTGTCCAGCTACTGATGGGCTCTACACCAGTAGAGTTCAAGATCGACACGGGAGCCGATGTGAGTGTCATTAGCGAACATACCTACCACTCACTCATCCCAAAAGGTCCACTACAGCCATCTGAAATTCCACTGGATAGCCCTGGAGGCGAGCTGCAGTGTCTTGGAAAGACACAGAGCACAGTGACATACAAGGGAAAGACTCACCCACTTACTGCATACGTCATCAGGGGTCATGCTGTAAACAACCTTCTCAGCAGGCCGATGTCCGTAAAGATGAATTTAGTAAAGAGAGTGGACGAAGCAGTGTGCAACAGAGCGCATGTGCAAGCATATGGTGAGCATGGGACGTTAAAGACCGAACCAGTGAAAATACAGCTGAAAGAAAATGCTCAGCCGTTTGCTGTACACACAGCACGACATGTACCACTCCCTATGCTGCATAAAGTAAAAGATGAGCTCCAAAGAATGGAGGAAAACGGCATCATTGAAAGAGTGACACAACCCACTGACTGGTGTGCCCCAATGGTGCCAGTCCTAAAGAAAAGCACAGGCAGAGCCCGAGTCTGTGTTGACCTCAAAAAGCTGAACGAAGCTGTAAAAAGAGAGCATTACATTCTGCCTATCACTGAAGAAATCACAGTGAAGCTGAGTGGAGCGACAGTGTTCTCTTCACTTGATGCGGCCAGCGGCTTCTTCCAAATACCGTTGCACCCAGACAGCTGCAAACTCACAACCTTCATCACACCGTTTGGCAGGTTCATGTTTAAGCGGCTGCCATTCGGCATCACCAGCGCACCGGAAATCTTCCAGAGGAAGATGATGGAGACACTGCAAGGGCTGGGGGGTGTCGAAGTCTTCATGGACGACATTCTGGTTTATGGGGCCACGGTGGAGGAGCATGACAGCCGCCTGGAAAGAGTGATGCAGCGCATCGAGACAGCAGGTCTGAAGTTGAACCGCGAGAAGTGTTCCATTAGGCAGAGCCAGCTGCGGTTCCTGGGACACCTCATCGACCGGTCAGGGATCCGGCCGGACCCCGACAAAGTGGAGGCTATTCGGCAGCTGTCACCACCAACCGACGTGCAGGAGCTGAAAAGGGTACTGGGGATGGCGAACTATCTGGGGAGATACATCCCCAACCTTTCAACAGTGGGACAGCCGCTGTATGAGCTCCTGAAAAGTAAAAGTGCATGGACATGGAGTCACGCACAACAAGCGGCCTTCGAAAACATCAAGGAGCTGTTGACAACTGCGCCGGTCCTTGCATACTACGACCTAAGAAAACCCACTGCTGTATCAGCCGATGCAAGTAGTTATGGACTTGGGGGGGTTCTCCTTCAGCTCCATGGAGAACAATGGAAACCTGTGGCGTACTGCTCCAGGCGCCTCACCGAAGCTGAAAGCCGCTATGCCCAAATTGAAAAAGAGGGGCTAGCTGGCGTGTGGGCATGTGAGAAATTCGACAGATACCTCAGCGGCCTGGAGCAGTTCAAGCTGATAACAGATCACAAGCCACTTGTGCCCCTTATCAACAATCGCAGCCTGGACAACGTACCTCTACAATGCCAGCGCCTTCTCATGAGGCTCATGAGATTCAACCCAGTAGCAGAGTACGCTCCAGGAAAGACTCTAATTGTTGCCAACACCCTGTCACGCAGTCCACTGGCCAATACGTGTACAGAGAGTGACACACATTGTGAAGTTGCATGCTATGTGGCTAGCGTAGTGGAAGGAATCCCTGCGTCGGCAAGTAAAATGGATGAGATCAAAATGGCGACTGCAGACGATGCTCAGCTGCAGTCTGTAGCGAGGCTCATCAAGAGGGGTTGGCCTGAACACCTCAGCAGTGTGCCCTTGGATGCAAAGGAATACGTCCAGGTGAAATCTGAGCTATCAGAGCACAACGGCCTCATTATAAGAGGAAGGAGGATCGTGGTGCCAAAGTCCATGAGAGGTGAGATACTCCTGAAAATCCATGAAGGGCACCAGGGTATTGTAAAATGTAGGGAAAGAGCCTCTTCTTCGGTATGGTGGCCCGGACTCTCTACTGAGCTGAATAAGCTTGTGTCTTCATGTCAGGTGTGTCAGGAACTGAAACGAACACAGCAAAAGGAGCCTCTCATTTCAACACCGCTTCCAGAGCGTCCTTGGAAAAGAATCGCAATGGACCTCTGTGAGCAGAAACACCACAATTACTTGGTGATTTCAGACTATTACTCCAGGTTCCTTGAAATACTGCACCTACCTTCAACTACTACCACACAAGTCATCCTGAAACTCAAATCAGTTTTTGCCAGATTCGGCATTCCAGACGAGGTGGTGAGTGACAATGGACCCCAGTTCGCAAGCATGGAGTTCCAGAGGTTTGCCAAGCAAATAGATTTTAAGCACTGCACATCAAGCCCTCACCATCCACAAGGCAATGGACACGCTGAGAGGGCCGTGCAAACGGCAAAGAAAATCCTGAAGCAGGAAGACCTTCTGGTGGCTCTGATGAGTTATAGAGCTACTCCCTGCTCCACCACAGGCTACAGCCCAGCCGAGCTGCTAATGGGGAGAAAGATCAGGACCACACTCCCAACCCTTGAGAAAAACCTCATGCCTAAATGGCCCAGCAGGACAGCGGTGAAAACAAAAGACAGCAGAGAAAAGGCTAAATAGGCCCACTATTTCAACCGTCGTCATGGAGCCAGGCCTTTACCTGCCCTGCAACCTGGCGATGCAGTGATTACCAAGTTGGACCATGAAAAGCAGTGGTCTTTGCCAGCGGTGGTCTCCGGTGAAAGCCTCACCCCGAGGTCTTTCGTCATCAGGACGGAGCAAGGAGCAGAGCTGCGACGGAACCGCCGTCACCTTCAATCTGGGTCGGTTCATCAGCCTATCCAGACAGCACCCTGCGATAACGCTGACTCCCACTCTGACAGTGCCACCACGCCGGACGCTATTCCTGTCAGTCAGAGTGTGGCTCCGCCGACAACCCCTCCACCTAGTCAGACCGTGACCAGATCTGGCCGGGTGTGCAGGCCGGTCAACAGACTTAACCTGTAAGACAGGTGCGATTCACATGGCCTTTGGGGGGGGGAATTAAAAAAAAAAAAAAAGGGGGGAAATTCGCAGACAGCGGAAGGAAAGCTGTTTTCATGTTCAAGTTGTTGGTGTTTGTATGCTGGTGTGTATGATATGTAACTGTGACACCTTTTTCACCTATTTCAGAGTCTCAGTCTCTCAAGTGCGACGTTGAGCAGAGTTGATATGCCTAATTTGATGTTATGGTTAATTTCATTTAATGTATAGTAGGTGCGGTCAGAACGGCCATTTTTTTCAGTTACATGTTGTTTTGATGTTATTGACATAACACAAAAAGGGGGAGATGTCATATACGGTACGGTACTTAGATACGCTTGCGCATATATTGGGGTCTTTACGGTAACCAGGGGGGGAAGACAGAAAAGCGCTAGCTCGCACATGTGGAGTGTCCTTATTCTTTTCCTGCCGTGTGTTTAATTAAAGCATCCAGAAAGATATCAAGCCTCCTTCGCCATTATTTTACACTCTCAAGACTGCCATCTGGCAGGGTTTTGAAGTGGAACTTTCCATTTACAATTGACGCCTTATCCACGTTAGTCCTTCCTAGTGCTCATCTACGCTCAGTGTCTTTTTCTTTTTTTGTTGTGTTTACAAGCCTGCAAGGCTGCAAGCGTGTGACTGTGCGCTGTGAGTCAATTCATTTCTCGTTTCCACAATCTACGGAGCGGCCAAAGGTTCAAAAAGCACCGTGTGCGTTAATCGCGCGATAAAAAAATTGTCAGCGATAAAGCGGCGTTGAGTTAACGCGTTAATAACGCGTTAACTTTGCCACCCTTAATAGATATATATATATATATGTGTGTGTGTGTGTGTATATATATATGTATATGTATATGTGTATGTATATATATTAATTGCGATTAATCGCATTGTGTCCTGAGTTAACTCGCGATTAATTGCAAATTAATTGCATTTTTTTTATCCTGCTCTATATTTAACTTAACAAGATATTTATTGTGTTCCTTATACTCTAGGAAAAATTGGAGTGGATAATAATAATTCCTTTGTGGAAATATTCCAATAACTAGTATTCTATCATTTTTGGATTCTCTCGTGTTTTTTGAGTGACTTCCTGTCCAGCTTGACGCGGCTCACTCGCGGCTTTTGTACAAAGTAGACCAGACGGTGAAACAATTGCTGCACGGCGCGAGCCGGCCACGGTAGTGCTCGCCGCTGCGAGTTTGGCGTGAACGATGGCATTGGTTAACAAGGACGGCAAAAGGAAGCGGGCTTCGTTCCACGGCTATTCGCGGCACTTCCGCGGCCGGTGTGAACCATGTGTTAATCGCACGTTAAAAAAATTAGTGCCGTTAAAAGGAGAGTGATTTAACTCGTAGACTTCGACAGCCCTAACTATATGTGTATGTATATATATATGTGTGTGTGTGTGTGTGTGTGTGTGTGTAGAGGCCAAAACACTTCTGGCACATGTGCAGTCTGGCCCCCATTACAGTGAAAAACACTGTGTCACGCGTGCAGCAGTCCAGGGTCCAGGTGAAGCTGAGGAAGAAAAAAAAAGCCCTCTCTTCAACTTTTTCTTCCGTCTTTTTCATACATGTGCAGCCAGACACGTTTCTTGCAGGGGGCTCTCAGCCTTACCAACAGTTACCATGGCACTTTTGTAATGAGCGGCAGTAAGAGCTTATAAGCAGCCAGCAGTGTGCAGCACTATTTCTGTCAAAGTATCTGCAGTGATAGCATGGAGCTCTACTCGTCACATCGAGTCTGATGATATTTGTGATGGTTTGGAGACGGTCTTTTCTCTACTGTTAGATAAACTCCATTTGGGCTTGGAGAATTCCTTTGAAGGGCTCTGCAAAGGTGTTTTGCATATCAGCTGCTTTCAGCTGTGCTTTTGGCAACTTTTTCCTCCTTGCCTTCCAGACTGGGGAGATATTGTCTCACAGACTTCTGTTGTGTTTTCTTTCACCTGAATGCCGCTTGTTTGATTCGCAAATGAGCAAAATGAGAGCTGTGATATTTAATTAGAGTCGTGAAATTTATCCTTATTCAAAGGGGAAATGCCACTGTCCTTTGCAGTGATGGATTTATTTAGCCTGTGCCTCTCTGTAGTTCAGGCACATGTTGGGATTTATATTTTTCTAGAAAAAAGTGGGGAACGTAGCAGAAGTACTCTGGCTTCTGGAGCTCACACAACCACAGCCAAGTAGGTCAATGCAACAGGCTTGACTGAATCCTCCTCTGTAATGTTTTTTTTTTCTTCTCGTCTTTCTGTTCGGGTGCAGGCTTAGCGGATGCCACGGTGGATTCACCTGTTCTGATTAGGATGACACAAATGTCGAGTGAACTGCACGACTGATCTGGCTTCAGCGGCCTCGTTGTGGCCAAATCGATAGAATCATTTGTTTGCTGGGAAAAGGCAACAGAAAATTGCCAAGTCAGCAGAAACTTCAGACGCCATGATGGAACTTGTTTGAAGTTCACCAAATGCCACGGGATACGGGGTGATCTTTAAGCCTGGGTGCTCTTTTTGTCGGCGATAATCTCTACAGGCACAGGCGCTCTTATTGATGTCGCCTTTCCACTCTGCGCTACACTATGAAATTGCGAAGCATCGCGGTTGGTTCCACCAATGTCATCTCCCGGGAACACGGCGTGACCAAAACACAACCTCCAGGCACAATTTGAGTGTCGGTTTCATGTTTCCCACAAATTTGGAGATGAAGAAATCGATGGAATATCTTCCAGGATGTGTTGTGGGTTCTCTGATGATTTGCCCACAGGAGCAGCCAGTTAGAGAAGAGCTCACATGTTTTGTTTGGTCCCTTGTGCTTCCATCTTCTTTCAGTTTCCTTTTTTTCCCCCCCAGTTCTACATCAAGCAATGGATTAGGGACCTGTTATCAACACAGATAAACAGGAAGGACATTTTGCAGAAAAAAATGAAAAATTCCTTTGATAATATTGTCATTGGAAATTAAAAAAAAAATAAAAATCGAAAAAAGAGTCTTGGTTAATCACACACACACACACACACACACACACACACACACACACACACACACACACACACAGATGAAATGAAATGGTCTGATATTGTGCAAAATGCACTCAACCAATATTTTTGTCTGTAGCTTAAAAAATACTTTAGCTGTGTGCTGCCCCGGCTATATGTTCCGAATATAACTCGGCAGTACGCTAAACACCTTCTGTTCATCAAGACTCTGAAGACAGCAACTCGTTTGTCCACAGGTTTATTGATTCCAAAAAAGGTGTGAAACTGAAAACAGACAACAAATATACTTATAGAATTGTATCCATCTTAACATATTTTTAAACAATGCAGTGTAACATACTTTTGACCAGAAATCAAATTATTACCTTGAAACATTTTAATTCACGCCTGTTTACATATGAATTGCTTTCTTTGACCTTATTTATTGCTTATTTATATGTCAATAAAACAACCTGTTACTCTATATATATCTATATAAATTTAAATGTATTGTACTATTTTCTTGTTCTTTAAACTTAGCATGAATTCTAACTAAACCTGCAAATTTGCTAAACAGCTGCATTATACACAAAACATTCACTAAAATGACTCTCCTCAGATTCACAAAAAACTATGCTAAACCAACAAATAATGCATTGTCATTGAACAACAGAACACATGAAGATATTACATACCGACAATGCTTCGTATGGCATATGATGCAAGCAG
This sequence comes from Nelusetta ayraudi, assembly GCF_046127955.1. NCBI lineage: Eukaryota > Metazoa > Chordata > Actinopteri > Tetraodontiformes > Monacanthidae > Nelusetta > Nelusetta ayraudi. Next base: position 21,923,708 of record NW_027466092.1, read on the forward strand.
ATGTATTTGGATAGAGACAGATAGCTAGACTAGCTATTTTCTCTGTCCTTTCTTCTCTATGTGCTTCTAGTTCCTTATTGAACTTTGAACTCACTTAACTTCCTACCTCCTTAAAGGGGCACTGCTACCAAATAAAACATCCATAAGAGATGAACAAGAAGAAATGGCGATCATCCAGCATTGACAAATAAAATAATAATCTCAGTGTTCCTTGTCCCATTAAATACCAATATAAAGGCACAACACCCATACACAATATAGCACTGTTTGAATAAACCTTTTAAAAAAAAAAAATACAACCTAAAAGTCCTACATTTTGGGGTGAATTCCCTTGACTAATTTTGACAATGCAAACCTGTCCTATATAATCACCACACCCCGGTCAGGTGTTAGCCCCACCCTCTGAGACCACGTTGTTCTTTCCCCCTTCCTGTCTTGTGGAAGGTCCAACAGAGTGTCAGTTTTAGGAGACGGCTAAAACTTTTTTTTTGCTGAAGGCTGTGAACGGACAGCTAAATGTTCTGTTTTCTAGGGATCGGAAGACTTTGAATGACTTCTCTTGCACAGTGGCTCCAGTGGAGTCCAGGATGAAGGAAATACATGTGAAACACAGTAGATTATAGGGCCCGTAACTTCCTGTTTATTTGGAAGTCATATGGGGGAGCAGAGCAACATGATACATTCAATTTTGTTTGCCCTTGTCTGCAGGCCCTGCTGCCTTGAAAAAGAACAAATTTGCCTCATAATAGACCTCATTAGACTTGTATTGAATGAGCTGCAGGCTGGGTCAACTTAGCCTCACTCTTAAATGCTGTTTGCCTCCTTGAGTATGTTTCATTAGAGAATTAAAGATTAATAGCCAAATTTCTCCGGTTTAAAGCATTGATTAATTACAGCAAGAATCACTGGTGGTTCCAGAAGATTAATGTCGTTAGAGTCGCCCCCTTTAGATGGCTATTGATTTTGACTTGCTCAGAAATGCCTATCTCTCCTCCCGGGGGGAGAAAGCAGTGTGCCAGCCAGCGCTAAATTACATTTTGTGGGGAACAGCTTTAAAATATGAGTGTTCTGAATTAGGATTCATTTAATTGGGCTGCAAGTGCTTGCAAGGTTACCAATGGCAACAAAGGATCACTTGCTGCACAACATAGCATCATCAGCAAGCTAGCAAGGAAAGACGAGAAGTCATTTTTTGAATACCAGGGAATTATCTTCTTCTCCTCGTTCTCAAATCAAGAGGCTGTCGACTGCGTTTCTATTTTGGTCCGCCTTTATGTCGTCAGTTTGTGTTGTCTCCTGCTGCCCACGAACGCTGCACTGTATACAGTAGCGTAGGCAACAACGAGGACAATGGTCTTTCTGTGGTTGTCATATTTTTACTGTTCAGTCGCAGTCACAACAGATCAGAACGACTGAAGCAATTCCGTCTGATGGAGACACGCAGGCTTTCTTTTAGTATCTGTGAGTCACCGGGAGGTAGGCTTCCAAACACAGGATCATGCCCATTGTGATCTACCTAAGTACGCCGTATTAGCCATATTTTCACCGAATTGCATGAAAGCCACTTTGAAAGGTAGGATGTGTCTGATACGCCTGTGCCAAGGGAGAAAGGTGCCGTATCTGGCAGCGCACGATCTCAGATTCAATTACAGTTCCATTTTAAATGAGTTATCCTCACAGTGAGAGAGAAAAAAATATATGTGTATATAGATGTGTGTGTGTGTGTGTGTGTGTGTGTGTGTGTGCGTGTGTGTCCCAGATTGTGGTGCTTTGAAATGGAAAGGTAGCAATTTACCACCCTGTGTGTGACCTGTAAAAAAAATGCATCAAACTGATTTGTGATGCTCGTCCCTGTAGAATATTCAACCCCCACATTCAGAGCAGGTATATTTAACTTGAATTCAGGATAGATATAAGGTCAAGCATGAGACCGTGTCACGGCAAAAAACTGCAGCTTTAAGTGCAGCTCAGACCTTGGCAATGGTCTCAACACGAGCAAGGTTCACTCCTCCTCTTCATCTTGTGTAAGAATACATCTGACCGCCGTTTCAGCCTCTGACTTCACAGAATTTTTTTTTTAGCAGCCCGCCGTCCTCAAGCCTGTTGAACTCAATCAATGGTGCTAAGATCGGCCAGTGGCTGTAGGTCACGTAAGCTATGTTTGGGGAATGTTTGTCTTTATGATTGAACTGTCCCCTGGGTCCGTCTTAATTGAGCTCCCTGTTGCAATTCGCAGGCCCACATATGATCACTGAGTTTTCTTGACAGGGGAGCGAAACAACGGCTGGTGAAGATCATCCTCGATCCTGGACGTTTCTTTTTGTGAGTGTAATTGAAATGGATTTTCGTCTCACCTCTTTCACATTGTGACAGACACTAAATCACGGAGCTCAAAGTTTTCAGTAAAAGTGCTGCGATGGTTTATGAACAGTGGATGAATGGGGGTGGGTCCGTCATTCGTCCCTCAACCCTGTCTGAGTTGCTTGGCCTCCGTCTGGTGGATCCTTGGTTTCGATTGGACGGCTTGGGATGCAAGATGAACTGCTTCACCAGTCCATAATCCACAATATATCACACATGTCCACTTTGGAAACAGCTGATATACAATGCTTGGGATGAGAGCTCTGTCTGCCACATTCAGTACAGGTCAATCACGTTTAACAGGTTGGTAAATTAAGCTTTGTCTCAAATCAGGCAGGAGGAGAGAAAAAAAAACTTGCTGTTCTTTACTCTTTTTTTCTTTTCTTTTCTTTTTTTTCAAATATTGCTGTAGCATACATGCTACAGCAATAGCTTGGATTTTATGTAATGAAATTTAGCTATTAGACTCTGGGCCTGACCTGGCCTTGAAAAGCTAGGAATTAAAAATGTGTGTTTTGTTTGTCTTTGTGTACACTAATCTTTTTAAACTTCAGCTTTCTTCGAGAGTAAAGAACGAGTGGGTCCTTGCTGTCCTCCACTAATGCTTTCCCAATCCAAGCACACTAAAAAAAAAAACAAAAAAAACCTGCAATCATAAAAGCGACACACAAAATACATCACACCTGAGTAAAGTCGGCCATTCTAATTTTGCACAAATATTTCTTTGGCTGAAAGCAATTTACTGCTGTGACGCTCTAATGTGACACCGCAGAGGTGAATCGTCCTTTAGATGGAAAAATCTGAACTGGATCTGTCCTGTTTCTTTTTAATTCATTAGGGTGGCAAAGCCATTATCTCAGCAAACTGCCACCGCTGAACAATTAATCATCCTGTCACTTGTTTGTTTGACCCCCATGTATAACATTCATCCCTCCTTCAGATGGAATCCCCTCTTTAATTTGTGAAAAGTGCCAGCTCTCCATCTCCATGTTTGTTTTGGGAAAAGTCTTGGCCGACTCTGGATTGGTCTGATGCATAATAGATGGAGACGACAGCCAGCGTTTGAAGTACAAGGTCAGTTGCTCCTTCAGATTTATTCCGCCCCCTTAAAAAAAAACCCTGACCACAACTAGTACTAAATTTTGGTACCATTTATTTAAGAGGTATATTGTGAAAATTTTACTTTTTCAGCTCTTTTTGCGTTACAAGCAATAAACACCATCAGTTGCAATAAATGACAACATGCGCATTTCAGATGGGCTGGCTTTTTGCATTTTACTGCACTGATTTGGCTTTACTTTCAACGTCGCAAGTCAAGGTAATTATCATAGTAATGCCTCTGCAGACCTTTTTTCCTTTTTTTTTTTTTAAATATAGGTGACTGTCACTGCATGAAAGCAAGTAGCCATCTTCCTGCTAGCGAGCACTAGTGAGAGGATGGCTAATCACAACGGAGTGAGCTGAGTTTTTGACTTTTTTGTGAGGGCTGTACAGTTCAGTACAGTAGTTTTTGTCCAAACAAACCTTGTTTAATGTTGGAAATAGACCACCAAAATTAACTTCAAGAGATGGCCATAATAGCACCCCTTTAAATTGAGATACAGGTTGGCTGAAAGTTGGATGCAGCCATTCAGTAGTGTGGATCAATTTATAGCAGCTAAAGCCAAAAATATTCTAATATTAAGGAAATTTGAAAAGATTGAAAATGATTAGCTGTATTAATGTGCCGCTGGAATAAATTTCCTTGATGTACTTAAACTGAAAACACGGCTTGGTTGACCACACAATCTGCTGCAATTGAAAAGATTAATTGTAGCATGAGAACAGTGTTGGGTAGAGGCACCAATCGTAAATACATAACATTTAAAAGGATGGAGTCTCGTTGAAGAAGAATAGCTGAAGGGGCTGAAGAAATGCGGCAACCTGCACAGAAATTAGCTCGCAACCCACTCTCCATTTATCACAGTTTGACCCCCTTCGTCTCGCCTTCACTACTGAGTGCACTGCAATGAAGCCACGCAGGCCTGTGCTAATAATTAAGATCAGATGTGCTGCAGTATTCGCATTGTAATGAGTGGCCAGTGGAGAAAACCAAAAGGAAATAAACACTGGAGACAGACAAATAAACCACCTCTCATTGAAGTGGTGCTCTTTTTGTTTTGTTTTGTTTCTCCTCCAGTGGGTGTGTGTCTTGTGCTCCGGCTGAAGGCTGAAGGCAGAGACGATTAGCTTTCAATCAGGTGAGAGCAAAGAAACACGTTGGCTATCTTTGGATGCCAAAGATCAAATTGCACTTACGAGACAAAGTGTGAGTCGTCTCCAGCCATCCCTTATTGACACCCTTAGTTTTGTTTTTTTTACTCTGGGAACTTCACTTTCTAATCGCTTGGATCCTTCCAGGGCCTGCTGGCAAGCGCCACTGCATCACCCCACCACTGATTTCTTGTTTTACCTGTGGACAGCCAAATCGATCCCTGTCTCCTGTCCTGTGGCTGCTCCCCTCATCCCGGCAAACAGAGAGACCCACACTGTCCATCCCAGACATCTGAACAGACTGTTTTAAACCAAAGTGATTTCAGGAGGTGGAATGAGGGGGTCAAAGCTTTTCTTCTGTGTCTCTCAGAAACAGGTTTTTGGAGAATGAAAGAAAAAGGGATTTCAGGGTTGTTGTTTTTTTCTCCCCAGAATCTTGACACATCTAATTGAGATTTCATGGCCTATTTTCCCAGAGATTTGAAAACCTGCTCCACTGCAAGCAGTATTTCCCCAAGGACCAACGCAAGAGAAACTGTTGTCGGCTTTTATTTGGGTTTTTTTTTGTTGTTGTTTTTTTCTTCGTTTTTTTTGCTTTGGGCGCTTTGTTTTATTTGTTTATTTATTTATTTATTGGATCAGAGGAGCTTTTTGATGAAATTGTGGTTAACTGTGTCTGAGGTGACGCATTACATGTTTTGATTCCTTTATTGTTGGAAATTCCTTTATTCACTGTTGATTTCTGTTTGTTTTGCTTTCCAAATTTACCTAACAGCCAGATAGCTAAGACTTCAACAGTTAATTCCTGCTGATCCCATCTGGCTTGTCAGGTTGCTTTTCTGGGTCCCTGTTGTCTACAACAGAAGAAAACAAGACTTCACTCCCAGTCCAGACTGACCTTGAACATAGAGTACGATGAGATGATCGGAAATCTCCTTTATTTAGGATCTCCTGCCACGTCTGCATAATTTGTTATCTTTATTTCACCTAATATGACATACATACGGTCATGGGATCATGAGAGACAATAAGAAACTGGATTATAATCCAGTTCCAGTAAAGATGCGCCTTCCTGTGATGCATGTATCATTAATTGGTCAGTGTTATTGGCCTCTGTGCCGCACAGTCACCCTGAGCTCTCGCTGTGACATCACCCACTCTTAAATTACACAGTGATAACGGTCGCAGTGGGAGCTCTGGCTTCCAGGAGGAGCCATATTGGATGGTCTGCAGTCAATGACATCATGCGGCTGCATCAGCTTCTGTTGTTGTCATGGGGGGATTAACACAAATAAAAGTAGTGATCTCATCCCAGTGCCCCCCCCCCCCCCCACACACACACACACACACCACACACACACACACACACACACACACACAACCCTTCAGCCAGGCTTTTACTCTGCTCTTGAAAACAAGATGGATGCATCACATTAACATTCAGCAGCCTCCATTTAAAGATGTTCTTTTGTTTGTGCTTCTCTTGTGAGCTTTTGTGGTGACAGGAGTTTTGTAAAAGTCTTTTTGTTTTAAGATTTGTATGGTATTCAAAGGTTCCTTGTTCTGCTGAGTTTCAGACCTATATTTCTTTGCCTTGTAAGATTAGTTATCTTAGACTCGTTTCACAAAACAGCATAGTGTGCTCTGTCCTCTAATTTACAGGTCTAATTTACAAAAGCCCTGGGTTTCAGCTTCCTGTTACTTTGTTGGACCTTCTGCTTGTTTGCAAAGGGATACAAACAGGACACACAATGGCAAGCAAGGAATCAGATTTAAACATTTTTAGAGGGATTTTGTGGGTTCCTAAAAGAAGAAAAATCTCATATGTCAGTCCATTTAGTTACATCAAAAAGTGTGTAACAAAGACACGCACACATCGTTAAATATTGCAGAAATTATGGTGCCTGCAGTCAAACAGCTTCATATTGCTGAAAATGTTGTTGATTTGGTTTAAAATGCAGGTCACGCATTCCTTTTCTTCGCCTTATTGTGGTGAAAAGAAATCAGGTTTGGTATGAACTTCCTCTCATTCAAAGTTGTGTTTAAATGTTGTATGTTGTATGTTAAGTGAACATCTTATTTGCTCCAATATCACGTCTCTGTTAGAAGTTTTACAATCTTCCTTTTAGTTTTCAGCAGCTGTGCTGATTTCAAAAATTACTTAAATGCATCACATGAATCTGCTTCACAGCAAACAGACAAATTCCTGTTCTTTTTGTTTTTTGGGATTAATATCAAATATTCTTATTTTGATGCAGCTCTTTTTTTTCTTATTTCTTTTTTCGGTTCACCATCAACAGTGGGCCTGTTTTCACGCGCTACATTGAAATATGGTTTGGTGGTTTGGCAGGCGCTTAGAGGTACACTGCTGTCCTCTTGGAATGTTTGTTTGTTTGCCACCATTGCTATTTTTGCAGCTTTAATTTGTCAGCTTGGTGCTTTTTCATTAACTCTTAAAAAAAAAAACATGCACACAAAATAAAAACAATACAAAGAATTCTGTCTCCCAGACTGTTTCAACAGACACATCAGATTGGAGTTCCACTAAATAGCAATACCAACAGGTACCTGGTGCAAGCTGAATCTGGCTTTTAGTGCACAAAGGAAAATAATGACAATGACTCAGGAAAATCAGGATTATCTCTTCTTATTTTGTAAAATAGAATGAGATGAAGCCATGGGTGCCTTTCTTTAGGACTTTCGCATGGCCCTTTCATTTTAATAAGAATGGATGGTGCCACACTGACATAAAAAGGTTGTTATACTAAAAGATAACTGAGCACAGAGCCACACTTCTCTCTGATCGCAGTCATCTTGGGCTAAAAACGGAATGAGGCTCATCCGAGGAGATATTTCACAGTGGTGCCGCTTATTACCCTCTTTTGCAGCCTTTTTTAGGAAGCTCATCTCGACACATCTTTACCCCGGCATCAGCAGGGAGCATTAATAATCACCTCTTTGCAAAAACCCGGAGACCATTGGGATGATCTGCCGTGGGGGTCGTTGATGTCTCTAAGGGAGCACTATCGACATGCTTATTGGAGAGCATCTGATGAAATGCTGGTGTGTCAGCAGCACAGTTTTTTGTGCCCTGTTGCGTTAGAGGGCGCACAGGTCAAGAGCAGTCGGCCTTGACATTTAATAGCAGAGGGAGGGACCCAGCCAATCAGTCATACAGGTCATTCATTCACACGGAGGAGAGCTGAGGGGATTGTGGTTCAGATGACCTGTTCCAGTCATTTGTGTTCTTTCATCTGCACTGATCTTTTCCACCTGCAGGAAAAAAAAGCTTTACCAAAGCCTCCGTGTCCCCAGGAAACATAGGAAACACATTTAACCCTGTGATTACGGCCTCGTGCAAAACAGTGTGTGTTTGCTTCCTGCTCAAACTGATGTTGGACCGTCCACATGTTTGGAAAGGTAAAAGAACAATGCAACCATGAGATGGTCTCAGTGGGTGGAACCGACACCTAAAGGCCTGTTAACCTAACCTGTTAGAGGCCTTAAGGAAATAGCAGTGCACTTTATGATGTCACAAAAGACTAGTCAAGCCCTTCCTAATGTAGAACGAACAAGAGAATTAAAGGATGTTATATCTCTAGAGATGTAAATTATTGTTGGAGAATTTGTATTACTTTTAAAATGTAAATGTACATCTAATTAAAGTATAAATAACCTCATCTAATGTTAAAAAGTTATTCATAAAGTTATTTGTCACATGTCTTGACCATTTACAAAAGATAGAGATCCCCTGTCACTCTTGGCAAACAGTTTAAAATGGAAAGTAAATAGTGATTGAACGCTGCCCAAAAAAAAAAAAAAAGCCTAACTTTCTTCAGCTCAGCTGCAGTATAAGTGTTTTCCTGTTGAAAACAGCTGCCTCGACATTGAGCACTGGATGGCTTTATGGACATAAGGTAAGTCCTCCTCACAAATCCACGTTCATACTGTCTGACTGCCATTCTTCCAGTTAGGTCAAGGACCCATCCCTAACATTGACCTACAACCCTGTCTTGGTCAGGACTTTCTGAAAAAAAAAAGAATATGTATATATATATATATATATATATATATATATATATATATATATATATATATATATATATATATATATATATATATATATATATATATATATATATGAGATGAATAAATAATATAAATATAAATATAAATATAAATATAAATATAAATAATATGAGATGAATAAATAATATGTATATATATATATATATATATATATATATATATATATATATATATATATATATATATATATATATATACATATTATTATTTTTTTTTTAATGAGGCATTCCTGATTAGATAAGGTTTAGAAATAATGATGATAATATCTCCCAGAGAGGTCCTAGAATATATTTCTCACATTATTTGTCTTTATTTTTGGCCCTGAAACATAGATTATCTCACATGTTAGCACTCAGTTTTAGACACTGGTGCACTTTCTCCATTAGAGTTTTGTTTCTATACAGTAACGAGTCACCTGATGGGACTCTTTTCCTCAATTTAGTGCATCATGTACATGATGTGTCCTAGTTGGGTGTTAGCTTCCTATAACAACGATCCTCTCAATTTCATACTTTTTTCCATTTTTCTTGAATTCATTTTCAATATTACTGGCTTTTAAGGTGCTGTATCGGAATGACCAGAATTTCACCAGAATTTTCTTCATCAGGATTTTCTTTGTTGACAATATCTGTCAGTGAATGGAACAAATGTAAAAGTATATCTTTTACATTGTTTGCCTATTCTGGTTTCCAGAAAGTGTTACAAATTGCCCAATGTAATTTCACAACCTTTGAGGCACCCGTCCGGAGTCATCAACAACCTCAACCAAGCATTAGGGTTTTGTTTTTGTTTTGTTTTTTTTTTGTTGTTTTTTTTTTTAATAGTTTTTATTAGCTAAGAAGTCAATATTACTTTTTTTTTGAGAGTTATTATTTTGAGGTTGCCCCACTGGAGCCCATGATGAAAAATAAGAATAATAAAATTGGTGTAACATTGGATCTTTGAATCAAATAAAAGACAAATGAAGGACATTGTAGTCCTTTTTTTTGTTTTAAAGGTATATCTCTTGGGCCACACCCACTGGGTAGCTCCATTGTGGGCGTGGCCTGAAAGCAGGTTGCCACTTCACCAGGCTTCATAGTGTGTGTTTAACCAGGAAGTCCTTTTGACATGAGCACCAAACATGGTTTTAAACCAACAAAATAAAGGCTGCTTTGAAAAATGTCCAGTGGCTGTTTAAAAGCAAAACAGACAACAGTGCATGCACACAATCTAAAAGTGATAAGAAGTAGTAACTTCCCTTGGTGATTTTCTTATCTTTTCGTCTCGAGCATGGATGTTTTCCGCTGCTCCTGGGTTGTGCTATAGCATGCTGTGGGGGCCTCACAGGGAGATGGTGCTGCACCCAAGCTGCTGCAAGCCAGGTAAGGTATTTAGCCTCAGTTGCCTCACAGTAAAATACTATATTCAAAGTAGACTTACATGAAAAATAGCACTGAACAGGAGTATTAGCAATGGTTTAACCCCTTATGTGTCTTGTGTCTTATGTCTGCACAGTGATAATGTCAATGTAGGCTTCATTTGCTGGACAACTTTAGAACAATCAGAGCAACTGAAGTGAGGGAATTTGACCACAAAAAGTGAATTTTCTACATTAGCTTTTTTTCTTCTCTAACCTATTTGAGTTTAATTCAATGTACAGAGCCTTACCGTGATCTTATAGACATATTCAAACTTCCCTAGCAAGTCGTCCTGACATTTCCCAAAGACACACTCTCACAGTAATTGTTAAAAATTTGGGCCAAGAAGTGTATGTCCTCTGTCATGTTAAAGCTTCTCATGCTCTGTCTAAATGCTAAGGATTTAATTGATATTTGCGGGCATGAATGAAGTTGCAGCAGTCAGACAGAAGAGAGTTCAACATCTGACGTCAATCCAAGTCCACATACGCTTTTTTCTTCAACTTCACTTCAATATCATTCTGGTTACATTTAACTTCTGTAATCTGAAAGATTTGGATTTTGTATTGACACACAAAAGTATTTTTCCTTAGACCAGGGGTGTCAAACATACGGCCCGCGGGCTGGATCAGGCCTGCAAACTGTTTTCTTCCGGCCCGCGAGATGATTTTGCAAATTATAAAGACTGCAATGTATCAGTGAAAGAAAGTGCTGTGTCCACTTGGTGTCACAATATCGTTTCTGCTTCGCAAATAAACTCAATACTGGGGCTGAGCAAATCGGCACAAAGTACAGCCACTCACGTCCCCTATTGGCTGCCCTCATTGCCTCAGAACGTCTCCTATTGGCTACTCTCATTACCCCAAAATGTCTCTGTCGAAACAGACAAAGCTGATGCAGAGCAGTGTTGCCATCTTGGCGCCTTTCTCCAACAAAAAAGTCGCTATTCTCCCCATGGTGACTTTTTTTTTGGTCAAAAGCGACTAGCGACAAATCTAGCGACTTTTCCTGCTGTCATTACGTTGTGATCAAGTGCAAATTGACAATTATGCAAATTAGACGATGACGTCATTTGGTGACTTCTAGCCACTTTCAGGACAGCCCAATAGCGACTTTCCTTACTGAGGAGTTGGCAACGCTGATGCTGATGCAGAGTGCTTAAAGAACACGAACGAAGTAAAACAAAGAAAACAACTGGAAGTTGTTCACGTTATTATTACCATACTATGATTTTACCGGTCTGGCCCGCTTGGGAATAGATTTTCCTCTATGTGGCCCGTGAACCAAAATGAGTTTGACACCCCTGCCTTAGACGCATGCAAATGTTGTTTAATAGTGTCTGAAACGTTTAAATGCTTCTTAATAGTTTGGTTTTATTCAATACTAGAATGTACATATAAAGAAAGCTAAAAAGGCATCTCCTGAAAAAAAAATCTGACGATACATGCAGTATTTAAATATTTATTTTATTTGCATTATTTGATTATTTGATTTTATTTGCATCAATTAAGGGTGTCCTATCAAAACCCTGAATTGATCACATACATTTAGGCTTTGAATAAGACTATGAAGCAACATTCATAACAAACTTTTTTTTTTCTTGTAGAAGAACATGGTCACTTGAATTTTTAAGTTTCTCTATGCAGAACTGATCCAACTATTGTCTGTGAGACAATCTATGAGACATTAAAGGAAATGATTTTTATTATTTATTCACAGTGGATAACACCAGGAGGAAAAAAAATATATATATGTATATATATATACATATATATGCTCCTTGCGAGAGCATAGCAGTTTTTCCACTAGTATCTGTGCGGACTGAACTCTTGCTTTTCAAAAAAGAGAAAATGACACAGGCTACTACGAGTGAAGCTTGGAGACGACGCTTTGCCGTTGTTTAGAATGCGTTGTAGCAGTCGTGGTGGTGGGTTAAATAAACGCCCACGTTCTCACTGCTCTCCAGCCGATCGCTGACGTCTGCAGGGCCGATCATTGACTGCGCCTCCCGGGGGCATGCAGTAGGAGGCGTGCCGCTGACTCCGCGCCTTTGCTGTGCTGTTGCTGGCGGCTGCGCTGTCCGTGGTGCTGAACGCTCGACTGCACGTTGCGGAAGCAGTATTTCCCGAGCAGGGAGTGCAAACACTGGAGTCTGTTAGCGTGCATGTGGACCTCCTATTAATTTAACAAAACACATCAGTGACCCGTTGGAGGGAGAGGAAGCTCCTCCCCGATGATGTTGCAGACAGTGTGGCGACGTTTGAGTCAAACGCGGCTGCTGAGAGGGGAGGAGGGATTAAAAATGAGAAGGAGAAGCGGTATTATTCCCCGCCTGCGTGCGCCGTGCGTGTTTCTACGAGGCGACATTTGACTTCAGATGCCATATTTAGGAAAGAGAGCCGTTTGACAGCCCTGAGTGATGGCCGCCGCGGCGAATGGCTGCGCCGCGATTCGGCTGTGGCGCGCCAGAGCCAATGGCGGCGCAGACAGCTCAGTGCGCGCATCGCACGCGGTGAACTCTGGGTATACTTCCGCGTGTGATGCGCGCTTGGTGTGTAGGTTGAATGGATGAAACGGAGGGAGCGGAGAGGTATAGGCGCGCTGTGATACGGCCCTATATATTCGCCGGCAGGACTATCTTCCTTTTAAAGAGCGGCTCTTTCTCGCGTTGCTTTCCACTCGGTAATGTGGCGTATTTGTGCGGCGCACCTGTAAAGAGCGAGACAGGCAGAAGCCGGCGTTTTTTTCCCCCCTCCAATGATTTGATTCTTTTTTTTTTTTTCTTTTATTCCGTTTACCCTTTTTCCTTTTGTTTCATGCATTTTCTATAAAGGAACTTAATTATTCTGTGCTTTGATTTAATAAATATATTTCATTTCCCTCAGTTTATCTTGTTTGTGTTTGCCTTTTTATGTTCTCAAGTTTGATCCGAGAGAGCGGAATCCATCATTTTATTGCGAGCTATTGGCCAGGTGTTTCATTCTGAGATTGTTTGCCCTAAGGACGTCCCTAACTTTCATTTGTAGAAACGGTAAGATATTTTTCTGGATCATTTTTTTTTAGAGAAATCGGTGATTTTTACTTTCCTCGTGTGTCGGTCTCCTTGAGGACGCATCATGCATCTACCGTTACCATCTCACCGCATGCAAACGTGGGTCTCAAAGTCACCGAGATGCATTCATGTTTCCGCTGACGGCTGATTTTTTTTTTTTTTTTTTCCCTCCCGCCGTGTTTTGGAACATTCTGAGCTCGGTACGCGACAAGCCTGAGAAGGAGAGATGTCTCTCTGTAAATGTGTCTTTGGAAATCGGGAGCATCCTGTGCTCTGGTTTGTGGACACAAAGACCTTTTTGGTGGAGTAGGGATCCGCGGACCAGCAGCTGATTTTACTCTATTTATGATGTCAAAGCCACAATAACGAAGGAATTATTTATTCAGAGAGACATTCACCGCGATATGTTCATGTTCAAGTCAGACATTCAACGGCGTTCAACGGCTTTCTTTTAAAGATGAGGCCATTATCAAGCTCTCTCTCTCTATATATAATATATAAAATAGTCTGAAATACAAAATAGCCTTGAGGCTTGATGGAGTCTAACTCTGAAAGGAGCAGTGCTGTCGAGCACCGTGTGTTGCGCTTCTTGGAGCGACTGTATGGCATTAAATTTTTTTTATGTTTAAGTTTTATCAGCGGAAGTTGTGGAAAGATTTGTCTGCTTTAGTTGCATCTGCATGTTTTATCCTCGTCTTAATGCCAAAGGTTGCTTTTAAGAGGCGAATAATTAAACGTATATTTATTGTAACATATTTATTTGGTGGTTTTTTTTTTTTTTTTTAAACAATCTTTAATTTGTAACTGGCGTTTAATTCCATTGTCCATTGACATAGTGTGATTTTATGACTTGCTTGACATCTGTTATTTGCTCCCCCGAACGTGCACGCTGGCTAGCACGGCAAGCTTTTCTGGCAAAGAAAAGAAAAGAAACCTACACCCGCAGCAAATCAATAATGATTTAATGGTGCATTTCCGGGGTTGTGACCCATGTTTGTCGCTGATTGGCTGCCACTGGGATTAGTTTACTAAGGGAGGCCGCATCGCCGTCAACGCCCCATTTTCAAGTGAGCGAAACCTTGCGGCCCGAAAGTTTGCTGCCCGCAGACAGTGCCTTAATAAAACTCACATCGTCGAAGTAACAGCATAAGGTAAGACATTGCTGAACGGCGGCGCAAAACGAGGACACATAGCCCCAACTGTATTGTGACTCAACTGGACTGTGTAACTTAAAATATAGAGCAGCTAGCAATGCAAAATTGCTGCAGGTCCTCCCCCCTCCTCGTCATACAACAGCGCGGGAGTGCTGATACTACTAAAGAAAACTCGCACTGGTTCATAATTCCACCAATGTGCAACTCGTGTTTAACTTTGCACGAGTAATTGGGAGTGACTGGTTATCAATGCTTAATTTGGTTAATTTGACCGGGTTTGCACCTTCGTGGTCAACTTGCTTAAGAAACGGAGACATGCGACTTTTAATACCTGTGGTCATAGTTTTGCGGAATTTGCCGAGTCACAGCGGGGTAATTTAGGTTTAGCGGCCAGGGCGCAAACAATCAGGTAGTGCAGGGGTGGCGCAGGTGCGCCCGATTAGCCAATTAGGCTGAAGCAGCTCACCTGCTGCCCCGCGGCGCTTCCACCTCGGCAGACATGCGTTTGACTTGAAAATGGAATTGTTATCACTTGATTGAACGGGCTTTGCTAGCATCGTCTCTGTTTAAGGTTTTTTTTTTTTTAATTATAAATTATTCTACCCTACCCACCCCCACATCCATAAATAGATACATAATGTATAAATAAATAAACATGACTAAGAGTAGGACTGTGAAATGCATTTTATACGCACACACACACGCACGCGCGCGCACACGCGCTTAAATGTGTTTTGGCCGAGCCAACAGACATTTGGCATCTTGACAATGTGGCACCTTTACAAATGTATTTTTTTTGACTTGCTTTAACGAGCAAATTGTCTTTGTATGGATGTGATCATATTGTTCCACCATACCTCAGAATGTAGAGCTTTTTGGCACTGAGCCCTGGCGATAGGACCAGCTCTGGAGCAGACCAGTTTGTATTTATTAGCGTTCACCCATCACATCAGGGCTGATTTTAAGAAAGATATGAAACCATTTGGGATATTGGGATGTGCAGAAAACGTGGACTGACATTTGCATGGTGTTAACATTTATATTTCTTTCAATTGGATGCCACAAAGTCTTAGGCAAGATCATCTTTGTGATCTTCAGCTTCAAACGGCTCATTAAATTGCATTGTTTCTCCTGAAGCCCGTTCCAGGTTTAAAAAAACAAAAACAAACAAGATTTGTTGTAGGTTTTGCAGTCTCAGAGATTGTGACCCATGGCAGGAACAAAACCACATTTCTGTGTCTCCAATTCCTTTCTGTTGCGGTTTTCATCCCCTGCCCATGCAAAGCATTGAGCATTGTTTCTGGCCTTCAATATTGAAAATGCGGTGTTTGAGGGAGCCAGAGGCATCTTGATTTATACCTGGCAGTTGGCGGTGAGTAATTTACAGCTGGTGGGGCATGAAAAGATTACATATTGCAGAGCCAGCAGCTAATGGAGGGATTGCACGAGGGAGGTGGAGCAACTGAGGGATGGGGAGGGGAAGTTGCTGACCAGTATATTCACCAGGAGTTAGCCAGTACTCTGGACATGTATGGTCTTGGGTGAGGATGACAGACAATCCAAAAAAAAAAAAAGTTTAAAATAATATTTTATTTCTTCTCCCCCCCCCACAATGTTATGGTGGTTTCTGCAGCCCTGTTGCCTCCTGCCAGGGGGACAGGAGATGAGGTCTTGCTTGATGCTTGTCTTTATACATTATTGAACCCAATAATGGTTCATTATTCAAGCATTATTGTCTTTATACATTATTGAACTTTATACATTATTCCTACCTGCTTTTCTAGATATAGTCAGCTGACGGGGCGACTAAAATATAGGACGGTGAGCAAACTTCGGACTTCCACGTCATCCGTCCCCCTAACGCCCCCCATCATGCTGACCTGGTACATGCCCACCTGTCTTCATCCTTCCACAGCCACCTCTGCAATTGTTTCTGGACTGGTGAGTCCGTGTAGGCCGCCCTGTTGGTGAGCCTCAGCGTGGCCCTTTGTCAGCGTGTGCGGTTTGTAGCTGGAGGCTAGCGTTGCGGCGCTCTTGATACTGTCACTGCATCATGGCAGCTTTTACAAATCACATCTCCTGCCCTCTGTTGGTGTTGCATATCTTTTTTTTTTCTTTTTTTTTTTAAAATGGTGCCGTGAGCTTCCTGGAGGGAGGTCGTGCAGGAAATGGTGTTGTACATTTTCCACATGTTTGCTTTTACAGACGGAAGAAAGATTGTTGATCTGTGATCTGGACAAGTAGGCTTTTGATTTTGTCTTTTTCAGAAACTCAAACGGCTAGTTTGTCCCCCGCTAAATAAACAGTTGAGCTTAGTTTTTCTTGAAAAGTTTGGATTGATAAATGTGCAATGGAGTATTTAGCCACTGTGTCAGCTTCTAATATTAATCAAAGCTGCTTAAGCGTCACATTGTCGGTATTTTTAATAATAAATTACTCTTTTTTTTTTCTTTCTCTAACCCCGTACATGAAGACACCGACCCTCGTGCATAAACTTGACAACATTTGATTATTTTGTCAATGTATCGACCAACAGCTTGTTTTAGTGCTGTGGCAGTGATATGCTGATGGAACAACAAGCTGACTTTGTGTCTGCATCACAACTGTCACATCAGTGTCACGTTTTGTAGGGTGACTTGATTTAGGCTCCCCGCAGCCTGTGCTCTTTTTGTCTGTCTGCGCATTTAAGCAGGTCCGCAGAAGCCATGCTGCAGTTTTTACATTTAATGTTTGGATATTTCGCCATCAGGCGGTGATGCATGCGCTTGTGGCAACTGACTTGCACGGTTTCAAGTGAGTTGATTGCGTGAGTGGAAGATGTGTGACGGTGCTTGCGCCATCCAGGTACATTTCAGCGACGAAAGCAGAGGTTTGCACTTGAATGAGTATATTCTGCGTCTGGCGTCATATGCCGTGGTCAGATATGACTCTGTGTCAACTATTCAAAGAATTGCAAAGATTTTTTAAAGGTAAACGGTTTCTTTTTCAGTCACCGTACAGAAACGTGGGGTCTTAAAATCCTGTGAACTGTGAATTTCCACTCAGGATAAATAAAGTTTCTATCTCATCTCATCAAATCTATGAGATGTATGTATATATATATATATATATATATGTATATATATACACATATATATGTATATATATACACATATATATGTATATATATACACATATATATGTATATATATACACATATATATGTATATATATACATATATATATGTATATATATACACATATATATGTATATATATATATGTATATATATACACATATATATGTATATATGTATATATATATATATATATATATATATATATATATATACATATACACATGTATATATAAAAATAGAAACTGACATTTTATTGCAAGCTTATTATGCAAAGGAATAAACAGTTTCAGTCAAATTCCAATAAAAAATAAAATTACTTCCAACTTAAGATTTCCTGAGACACAAAATTGAATAAAAATGTAATAAATGTAATTCTTTGTCTGTCAGTACAGTTGCTGCTTGTATAGGGGTTCAGGCTGGTGTTCGGAGCAAAAACTTGTCCATCAGAGACTGATGCTTTACTGAAAACGGGTGGGGAAAAAAATCATGAAATACTTCATATTTTGAATCATACAAAAGGCCTTACTGATCCAATATACTGCAAACTAGGATTAATAGACATGTGGTACGGTTAAGCTGTTAATATCAGATCTAAACGCTCACAACATATGTAATGTAATGATAATCTAGAGCTACAAAGTAACTGGTAAATTGACAGTAATTGTTGTGGAGTAAAACTACAATATTTGCCTCTGAGATGTAGTGGAGTAGAAGTAATAGTATTAAAAAATGGAAATACTAACCCGCTCAAGTGAAGTAAAAAAAAAAAAAAAATGTATTTCAGTACTTGGGTATTTTCCGGACTATAAGTCTCACTTTTTTTCAAAGTCCTGCGACTTATGGTTTCTTCTTCACGACGCATTTTTTGACTGATGCGACATAAACTACGGAGCAACAGTAGTTGCTTTCCGCCACTGCTTAATGTTAGTCAGAATTCATAATAACGTTTCTTGGACTAACGCAACATTAGCAATGTTAACGTTCACATCGTGGATTCTATGTTGAACTTCTGTTCATGCCGTCAAATGGGTGTTTTCTTTGAAGGTGCTGCAGCCCTGAAGTTGTCCTGTTATGGTACAATGCTCAATCTCGCAATGTACACACACACACACACACACACACACACACACACACACACCATGATGTTGTCCTTAATTTTTAATTTAAAGTGATCTCACACCTCTGACTGCTTCCGTCTCAGCCTTTTAATACTCTCGCTTTGCTGCGTTGGCTCTTTTTCGCTGTTTTCGGTCTCTCTCTCTCTCTCTCTCTCTCTCTCTCTCACTCTCACTCTCTCTCTCTCTCTCTCTCTCTCTCTCTCTCTCTCACACACACACACACACACACACACACACACACACACACACACACACACACACACAGGCTGCCTAAAGACCGCTTCCGTCTTCTCCCGCTTTGCAGGGGTTGCATGGCCTGTGACGCAAGCACATTGTGTCACACTAAAAGGAGTCCGTGCAAAGTGTGAGCTTTAAAGTTAAACACCTGATCTGTGACACACAGATGGAACAATTATTTTTTTGTACTCTAGTTACTCAAATTACTCATGCAATCGTTGCATTGCGACTTAGTTATAGTTTATGAGGAAGTGCTAAGCATTTGTGCACGAGGCGTTTTGGGGCACCATTCCTGCCCAGAGATAAACCAGCAATTAACGACCTCAGAAGATATAATACAGCTGATTGAAACGTAAACTGTAGGTTTGTAGATAACTGTCGAGAGAATGTGAAAACTTTATATTGAATTCAAACAAAACAAAATGATGTACGGTTTAAACAAGGTTGCGTCATTTAAGAAAAAAAAAGAAGAAAGAATTGAAATCCAAACCTTGTCGAGTCCGTTTTCTACAAAGCCAGTTTGCACTGAGCAGCTAAAAGGGTTCAAAGGAAACTTAATGTGTTCAATGTAGATTGAGGCTATTTTTATCCAAACTTGGAGTCGAGTTTTGAGTTTGAGGTAAACTGCAGATGGCCGCATCAGAGAGAACTGGGTCGGCCGCTCCTCCTGCATTACACCTAATTCCTCCCAGCCAGGCTGCTCATGCCAGCCAGTGTCGTACACTGAAGCATCCCCCCCCCCCCCTTGTGTGTGTGTCAGTGTGTGGGCAGGCCTGTCACATCTGGGATATTTTCAAATGGTTTCTCTTGGGCTCTGGCTCTCAAGGACAAGCGGTGCATGTTGGCGTCCGCTCTGCGGAGTTCTTCACTCTGTAGCTCGTCACTCTGCACACTCGGTCAGTTTAATCCTCCGAGGACCCCAGTAGCAGAGATTGATTGGTGCCTCCCTGCTTTAAGGCTGCGTTCAGACTGCAGGGAAATCTGCTTCCAATCAGATTCCTTCTCAAATCTGTTTTTTTTTTTAGGGCTGACTGGTCCACACTGTTTCTAGCAAGTGTCCAAATGAGATCTGGCTCTGTTCAGACTGAGGCCACGTTATTGACCCACCTCACAGGTTTCTATAGCAACCACGTTGGAGCGGAAGGCTTCGCCCAGCGCGTGCAGTGTGCGATGTCATATCATTGTGACAGCAAGCACTCGTTGCGATCGTTACAACGCATGCCTTGTAGCTTGGCTTGAATGGAGCTACCGCCCCCCGCCCCCCCACAGACTGATGAGCCAATGAGTTTCCTCCTCTGTCCAGGAACTGGTCTTTTCTACTTCTTCTGTCTGCTCCATTACCTCACAGCTTCCGCACCTCAAATGGCGCTCTCTCTGTTGTGTGGAGTGACATCACGGACAGTCAAAACCGAGCCGTGTGTTTGGAGGTGTTCAGACTGAGACGCAGCCGTCCAAACGCCATTTGAAATTACCTCATCCCAAATGTGGTTTCAACTAGTCTTGCAAAAAATGGGATTGTGGGTAACATTAAAATGAAACACTGTTGACTTGGTAGCTAGTTATAAAATGTAAATGCATACAAACTGCTCGTTAGAATGTTATGTCCAGTGACGGACCAATTCTGGGCGTTCCTGGCAGTTTCTATATAAAGTGGTTTTAGATTGGGGAAAGGAATTGGTCCTAACGTGCATGCAGGCCTTGTTGTTTATTTCACACGGACGCACTGGGTTAAATATTTGTCGTCATGTCGTGAACTCAATTGAGTGTCACAGTGTCGTCTTTATTAATAATTTTGCAGCTTACTATTTTGCTTGCTGTAAATGTGCTTCGTGCACATTTATTTTCACATTCATCTAAAGGAGACTGCGAGGCTCTGCTTCTTTTTGACAATTTCTTTTTAATTTTTTTAATTATTATTATTTTTTTATTATTGAAGTTGCACAATTTTTAGTCTAAATCTGTTTCCTAGAATACTAGTGAATCATCACCAGAATGAGCAACTGTCAGTCAGTGACTGGTAATTGACGTATGGTTATTATCGATAATTTAAGGGATCACATGGCACAAAGCCACAAAAAAAGGTGAACTTGAGTCTTGATAATAGATTTGTTTTATGAATGTAAAACAAATGTAAGTATAACCTTTGTGCTTTTTGAAATGATGCTTAATTTTATAGTCTCACCAGTTACGACGGCTTCCTGAACGAGTTGATGAGCGGTAGTTGTTTTTGTAATTCATTTTAAAGCCACTCCCTTGTTATCAGAATGAGGGTGGAGTAGCTTAGCATCGCCTTTCATAGCAGGATGGACGGTGCTGTTTTTGCTCCCTTCTTCCCCTATCGTGTTACTTTAGACTCTGATCAATGTGTGTATGTACGTGCACAGTGTGTCAGCATATTCTAATGGACTTCCTGTCGGTAGGTTTTCAACCGTTTCTTTCCGGGATTATATCAGCTGTGAAATTCGTCCCCCAGAGTTTCACCGTGAGTCACTTCTTCATCTAATTAATGGTCACAGTCAGCGAGCCAGCACCAGCACCAGCACCGGCACTAGCACTAGCAGCTCCACCAGCTGAAGGGCAATACGTGGCTCATGCACAGAGCTGGAAGTAGCTGTGGACCGCTTGCTCAATCGGAAGGTTTCTTGTGCAAAGTTGACTTGATTGTGTTTGCAGACTGCGTCGGTGGATAAATGTGTGTTTGAGGTCAGAGCCATCCATCCACCCCCCCCACACACCTCCCTCCCCAACCCAGTCTCTTTTTATAACAGTGCTGTGTTCAGCTGCTGTTCCTCCCCTTTGTGAGGAGTTTGTGGGTTTCTGAGAGAAGCAATAACTAAACACACAATACTTTAATGAGTCCTAATAGGCTAAAAGGCTCAAAGGCAGCGTGCTTTTGTTGGGGCCAAGTGCTGGGGGTGGGGTTGTTTTTTTCTTTGTGGAGAATGAACCCAGCAGTGTTTATCTGGGGTTGCTATCTGACAAATGTAAAAAAAAAAAAAGAAAAAAGCCCAACCTGTGAGGCAAAGCTTCCAGGAAGTGGAGCGCTCAGTGCTGCAGCGCGTGCACTAAGAGGAGGCTGCTGGCTGGCTGCACGCAGGGAAGCCATTGACTCAAAATGTTTGTTTTTTGGGTTTTTTTTCTGGAACGGGCATCTTGCCAAGACTTCTCTTCCAAGTGTTTATCTAATTAAATATTTCTGCCTTGTGGCTGTGGCAACGCTGGGACCCTTGCTCAGAAGAAAAGGTGAAACGCATGAAATGAAGATTGAAGCGAGTAATTTTTTCCTCATTTGTCCCACAACAATGTTTTCTTGTGCCTGGCTTGTTGCTTTTTTTGTCACTGTTACTACACATGTCGGGGAGACATCTTGAGCAACGCAAAGATGCTTCTTGGATAGAAACATTGGCTCCATATCAAGATTTTTTTTTTTTTTTAAAAAGGACTGTGTGCTTTTTATCCAGCTAACAAGATTGAAATGAATAACATGAAGCATTTGCAATTCACAGCCGTCTGCCACTTGACTGAAACGCTGTTTTCAAGAGAAATCTTGCCATTTATCTCGCAGCCACCTCACCTACTACTACTCTGTGAAAGTTGGCTATTAAAATACAAAACTCATCCGTTTACCTGGGAATTCAGAGCAGAGCCATGCTGTTTGTCAATAGATTTCCCCCAAAAAAATTAAATGGAAAAAAATGACGTTTGAGGTAAAGAATAAAATGGATTTGCTAAGGCTCTACTCACACATGACTTTATCGGTGTGCCAGCACAGAAGAAGCTTCTGTTCAACAGTCAAGTTCTTCCTAAATCCCTCATCAATAATGATGGATCATGATCCTAAGTTTTGTTTATTGGACTACAGCATATCAGTTTTCAAACAATACAAAGCAATTCAATCTGTATTTGTTGCTCGACACCTGATTTTCATCACTTTTTAGACTGGGGGGGGCAGGGGGTTGTGGGAGAGTTTCCAGTAAATAATTCAAGGTTAGCCAAAGTAATGAGACTTGGCTCAGAAAAATTGCCTAATTAGGCCTGGGCGATATGGCAAAAAATTTTTTTATCACGAGGTTTTCTTATATTGCTCGACATCGATAATTATCACGATATGAATTTTTTTTTTTTTTAATCAATAATGGTTTTAATATTAGTAAACCTATAAACCTATATGTGTGTGTATGTATATATATATATATATATATATATATATATATATATACATATATATATGTATATATATATATATATATATATATATATATATGTATATATATGTATGTGTGTGTATATATATGTGTGTGTGTGTATATGTATATGTGTGTATATGTATATGTATATATATATGTGTGTATGTATATGTATATATATATGTGTGTGTATGTATATGTATATATATATATATATATATATGTGTATATGTGTGTGTGTATATATGTGTGTGTGTATATATATGTATATATATATGTGTGTGTGTGTGTGTGTATATATATATTGTTAGAATGTATGACAATACAAAACATTCAACAACAACCCAACAGAACCAAGACATTTGTATTATTTTTTACATCTTAGTTGTACTGAAATAAAATAACTTAAATGTTGAGGATTATGTGTCTTGTTTTTAACATCTCTCAAACATTTTAGAGGTAGTGTACTGAACTGATTAAATAAAATAAAAACAAAAATAAAAAGAGGTACAGACAGACAGTACAATATTGCACGTCACTGCTCTGGTTATGTTTCTGTACCGCGTCAATTTTTTTTTCCCTTGTACGGGGTGGCTGCGTTAAAGGCTGACTGTATTGTTGTTTGACGAGCAACTGTTTGCTAAGCACTGTCGCTAGCTAGGCTACTGCTAGCGGGAGTATCATGCGGCACACTCCCAGCAGTGCGTTGTTTTTAGCGTTACCTGCGGGGAGGCTAGCATGAAAACGTAAACATAATTTGCACTTAGCGTTAGCCTGTACTTTGTCAGACCTGAGGTAGCCGAACCAATTCCAAATCACCAAACTGGTATTGCCTTTCTTCGCCACTATTTCATCCTGCTGGACGTTTTCAGATTCCTCCTCACCCTCGGTGTCAGGGGTACAATTATCAGGCACATTTTGGACAGTTTCTTCACTTCCCTCGACTTCCGATTGCTCCTCGCTACTCATTTCTACACGTTCCTATAACTAGCTTTAGCGGACGGCTGTGTGTGTCTCCCATCTGAGTTGTTGTGAGCAAGAGGAGGCGGATGGAGGGAAGGAGGCACGCCGTTGTTTCTCTGCTGGGATTGGCTGTTCATTTAGCATGCGCTTGTTTCCCTCCTGTGGGATTGGTTGGGTTATCGAAATAACAGCTCATGCATTTATCGTTATCGTGGAGTTTTTAATCGCGATTATTATCGTAATCGATTTATCGCCCGGGCCTATGCCTAATTCTCCTAAAATGCTAATCATGCAAGGTTGAATGTTGATGTTTAATTAGATGCTCTGAACATCAGTTTGGTTCTCGCAGTAATGGTTGACTTTGTGAGCCTGACTTTGATCTTCATCCAAATGAGCTGCATCACACAAGTGCCTTCCTCTCGATGAGTTGTTCGGTGCTCATGATGGAAATGGTGAGAAATGGAGGATGCAGGTAGCTGCAGCTTCAGTTTTGCATAATGCTTGCAGGCGCGCTCATTTGAGTCATCTGGTGGCCTTGGAAATCTCTGATGTCTTTGTTAGACTTTTTTTTGTTAAACATTTTTTCCCCATGATATTCTTTTTTTTTTTTTTTAATTGTTATTTAATACCATGACTTCAAGAATGTGGCCTTTGTTTAGACAGTGTTAAGATATTTACTCATTTTCCTCTTAGACTATTAGTAATTTTCCAGGGAAAAGCAGAACTCTGTGAACATAATTTACAGTGTTGCTGCATCGTTGTTTCTAGTCTTACAATTTCAACAATGCGCTCACAGAAAACCTCCAGGTTTTGGCACTTAGGGTGGGCTGAGTTCATCATTGTCATCTGACCAGAAGAACCAGAGCTACTCCACGGGAGTGAGACACAAGTGACACCGAGCTGTTTGTAGCAGCAGCGACAACGGCTAGCCGCTAAGTCTGAAAGTGACAGCAGAATGTAGACTGTGTGTGTGTGTGTGTGTGTGTGTGTGTGTGTGTGTGTGTGTGATGGGCACTGAATATTTCCATGGCACAGCAAGTGTTACCATTGACAGAAATGGAATTAAGACTAAAAAAAAATCCTCATGTGGCCTTTTAAACATTAATGATTTTAAAAATATCCACTGCGGCAGATGATGCCGAAATGCGACAAATGGCCTTTTTTTTTCTTTTTTTTTTTTCTTTCTAGTGCTCCATTGGAAAATTCATTCTGAGTTGATATTATAAAGAGATTTTGGATTTTAGAAACTTGCAAAACTAAACCTTAATAATTACGTTTGTTGTTCCTAGCATAAGACTTTAGCGCAGTGGTTAGAAAAAATAAAATGTGTAATTGATGTACACATAAATATATATTTTTTCAATATTAAGTTACCATTATTGTGATTATTTTTCACTTTGATTTAATTGTTCAAATCATCTCACAATGTCTTCCCGCAGAATCGTGGTATTGTGATACCGTCGCCTTCATCAAAGGGCAAAAGTTCCTCACAGTATTGTCCGCAAGGTATCATGTCCAACTTACGCTACATTATTAATTCAATACATGTCGCACTCGTGGTGGTGGCTTTCTGTTTTTTCGTGTTGGCTTTAGTGTTCTTGGCGTTTTGTGGTTTCATTTTTGGAGATTTCTTTTGCCACCTTGGTGCTGAGGTTTGTTTTGAAAGTGTGCACATCTTGAGATTTATTGGACACTTGCAAGTCTTTTTTTTTTTTTTTTTTTTTTTTCCTGTGTTAGTGCACTGAAACCTAAACTGGTGCAATGTGTCAGTGCAACTTTAGCCTTAGCTCCGGATCTACTGGAAGTCCGAGGACGCCTATGGATCTGTGCTTTGTGTGACCTTCCCATCCACTGAACTCCTTTCTATTCCTCATGCTTGTTGTGCGTTCAGTTGTGGCCTGGCTTCTGTCTACATTTCTTTGTTCAGCTGTTGCTGCTCTTCCCCCTTTCTCGTCGGTCTCCCCTGAAAATTGACATGTGATCGCCTCTGACTGTTGTTGTTGTCCTTCTAACACGAAGTCCTTTCTGTGTCCACACTTTGCAGACGGCAACTCCAAACCAACATGGCAGTCAGACTGTGCGATGTGGCTTCTCTGCTTAGAAGTGGTTCGTGGGCACCTGAGCCTTGGACTGGGGTATGTGGCACTTTCCCCCCTTTTCTTTATTTGTTCTTGACATCATTTAGTCAGAAGGGATATGTATGTATGTATTCATTTATTTATTCATTTGTCTCAGTGCTCAGGCAATACTAATGATGTTAGCTGTGTCACACTTTGACATGATGATGTACTTTCTCTCATGCGAAATTGAGAATACAGGCCCCTTTTCTGGATCTTGTCGTTAACCTCGTGACCATATTGCTATGGTCTAAACTGAACCCCTAACTCTAGAGCCTCGTACTATACTACACACTTGGTCATGAATTGCATGGCAGTTTGATTTTTGCAGAGTTTGCTCTTGGTGTAAATGGTGTTGATTGAGGATGACTCTTCATACACTAATGTGACATTAGTTTTCTGACAAGACCATTTAATGTTTAATAATTTAATGTAAACCTTCATTATTCCTAACTGCTTTGTTTGCGGAGTTAATGGTGTCTTTAACGTTTTGCTAGTTCACGTTTAGAGAAAATACTGACTTGTGCACTTCTCTCCAGAAGCTCAATGATGAGTGTGAAGAGTGTCCTTTCTCAGCTACCCATTTGTGTTTTGCTCCTTGTATGACTTGCATGTCTTAACAGTTTCTCTCTCTCTTTTTTTTTTTTTTCCAATTTGTCTCTTTAGCAGGTAATTGCTGCCATGGAAACGCAGCTGTCCAACGGGCCGACCTGCAACAACACAAGCAACGGTCCCTCAACCATCTCAAACAACTGCTCCTCGCCCGTGGAATCGGGCAGCATAGAGGACAGTAAAACTAACTTGATAGTGAACTATCTGCCTCAGAACATGACCCAGGAGGAGCTCAAGAGCTTGTTTGGAAGCATCGGGGAAATTGAGTCCTGTAAACTAGTGCGCGACAAAATCACAGGTAACACCGCTGCTGCTGCTGCTGTGATTGGATGGTATTGGGGTCCACGGCAACACGTCATCCAGCATCATTACTCGCCGTTTGTCATTTTCTAATATTAGTCTGGCCATTGCTGGTAGCTCAAAATGTGCCTGATGTAACTGGGGGTGTCCGTGGTACTCGATCCTAAAAGTCGGACAGCGAGCTGAGCAGATCTCGCAACTCTGCCGTGAGTTCTTGTGCTTGAGAGCTTTTCGCACGCACTGCATTTTAGGGCTGCGACAATTAGTCGACATGTCTACACAAAAAAAAATAAGCTTCGGCACTTCATGTTATTGTTGCTGTGAATTGTTGAATGACAACATCACACTTTGGCCTCTATGTCATCATTTGAACGTGCACTGAGGTATCGAGCGCTGGCTGTGGTGTCGTTTGTAGTTGTTTACGTCCTGCAGGAAACGGAGAAGAACGGCTTTCTCCCTGAAAAGGCCCAAAAACTGAGCCAAAGTTTCTAAAGTTTAGGAATATTTTATGGAAAATGAATCCACAAAACGCACTCGGTGCAAACTTGGAAGTGCACCTGGCTTTCCAGGGTAGCACTACAATGATATACGAACACTTTAAACGTTGACACACCGGAGTCGCCGTATCATCACGCACCACAGAGGAGTTTGCAAATAACTCTGTTGAAGACAGATAGTTTTTTTTTTTTTAAATCACATGCTTATTTGTTAATTATCAGCCTATGACGCTTGTACATAAGTTTTTATGCACGGTGGAAAATCATGAAACAAGCTTGCTTAGCAAACAGTAGTTTGGTAAGTGCGTACTTTACGCCAGTAATTAGTGAATTACAACCCCTGTCAATACTAGTTTCTATACTGAATTGTAACGCTCTTTCACTTAACTGTGTTATTTAGTGCACATTAATTCAATATTTAAAAGTCACCTATTATACTCATTTTCGGGCCTTTGTATTTGATTTCTGGCCCCTCCAGAGCAGCAACACATGATTCCCTGCACTGAAAGCTTTGTAGATCTGTGTCTCCCGCTGCTCGCTTCCTCGTATTTCCTGCATCCCGCGAAAACGTTCTGTTTCACTTCACTCCACCCCTGGCCTCCTCTGTGTACGCCTTCCGCCCAGCCCACTCCGCTGTGATTGGTCGCTGCTGAGCCACACTTCCTCAGTGTGCCGGTGCGGGAGTTGAGAGTAAACCGCAAACTTTACGAAACCGTCACAATTTAAACACTTACCGTCGTGAAGGCTTCACCCTTTAGCAGCTGTTTAGCGGCTAATCCAGCTTCGTAGGGACCCAGCGTGGGCTGAGTTACGGCCGCAAGGCAGACCGAAGGTCCCTGGACGTTTTTTGTGCCTTCCGTGTCCCCGGAAATATATTTTACTTTGTGTACTGACCGTGTTTTTGTTTTGTATTTTTGCGAGACATTTTAACAGGGCTTAGAATGATTTGGTTTCATACTGTTGACTTGTATCAAAACACTGTCCTAGCAGAGAAAATATGGACGCTGAAACCATCACTTCAGTCATAGAGTCGTTTATTATTAGACAAGAATATCTGCACAACTTAAGTCCACACCAAGCACAAAGCAGGAAGAGCTCCATACAACCCATGTTACCATGCTGGCAGCGTGAACATCGCTATAAGGAGAGAAACTTGAGAGTCTGCCTCTTCAGTTTGCCAGCGAACACAACACACATAACAAGCAGAGCACAGAGTTAGCGGTGGTGGCTAACAGTTCATCAACACCATTCAGCGGTTGTACGTTGCAAGTAGTCTTAAAACTAATGTTGCTTGAGGTCACAACACACTCACAAATACATGTTTCCAAATATTGCCGTGGCTGACTATTATCTCATCGTTCACCGGCCGAGTCGAGCCCATCTCACTCCCGTTGCCGACCGGACCGGTGTTCCATGGCATCCGCATTAGGCTGAACAAACCTCCAACATTTTCTCTGTTCGTTCCACTCCGACGGTTGTGGCCCTTGGTGCTTCGGTAGTCGCTCGGTATTTTTTATTTTATATTTTTTAATTTCCCTGACACCAAAAAAACATTTTCTTGGAGCAGCACATTGCGACATCACTTCCGGAGCAGAGCAGGGGAGGGCGGAACCAGTCCGAGAGGGTGCCGAGCTTGGCCATGAAAGGAAATCCAGAACGCATTGACTTCAATGCGTTGCCAGTGTTAAAAAAAACTCAGTGAACAGAGCGTTCAGAACCATGCCCAACAACTTGCAGGGCTCACGTCCAAACGCATGAACCTCATTATTTGACGTTTTTACATGGTTTGATACTAGGATTCAACATTGTAGCAGTATTTAGAGCTCAGAAAAGTGGAAAAGCATCATAGGTGCCCTTTAACATGTAAGAAATCTGTTTAAGATATTTAAGTGTGATAAACATTGCAACCTTTAAATCGTGAATTAATATAACTGATATTTTGCATTGTAAAATATAACAACTAAGTCACAGATAAATGCTGTGTGTGTCATCATTTTGATATTTATTTAAAGACATGCTGTCATCGTTCAACAGTAAAACACAGGTGTGAAGATTTAAGCAAGTTGGGTTAAACAGAAGTCTAAAATAGGGTGGCGAAAATAAAGAGAATCATGACTAATCGAGAAAAAAATAATCAAAAGACTAGTCAACAACAAAAATAATGTTTAGTTGCAGCCTGACTACATATTAGGATATTTGTTGTAAAAACAAAAATAAATAAAAAAATCCAAAGAGTTTCTTCGAATGGCTTCTTAAAATGTCAGAAGAGCCCGTCGACGTCTGTGGGCTTCTTCCGTTCTGTGCCTTCGTCATGGTGACCGAGAGTCTCTTTTGACAAGCGGCATGTTTGTCAATTAGAGATCAAGTCAACAAGCTTGATGTACACTGAAATTGGGGATTTGATGTTTCAATAGATAAGATGTTGCAGCATTGTCTATCTACAGTAGCCTAAAATGTGGACCCAATGGGCTTTTACATTTACGCACTGGCGTTGCATTTGGAATAGCAAAGGTGTGAGTTCAGCTCGGCCATCATGAAACGGGAGTTAACATTGCTTGCTGTTTGTTCCTGTTGGATGTTAATAAATCTTTTTTTGAATTTGAATTTTCTGCCCTTATAAATGTGAACGCCGCAGCTGTTTGGGGCTTTAATGTGAGGAGTGAGGAGCTGACTTGAGCAGGTAGACGATGGCTGGGGCTGCGCTCCCTGTTAAGGTCACCCGGACCTTCCTCCTCCATCTGCTTTTTATGTGACACATGAGGCAGTTTTTACAGCGGCACATCAAATCTGCTCCATCTGCATTTTTGGTCCGTTGATGTTGAGCAGCTGTGCGTCAGAGCCGACGCTGCTGCAGTTCATGTGCAAAGGAGCAGCGGTCCTGTGTTGGAAAACAAATCGCCTGTTTTGATGAAAGAAAATGTGCATTACTATGTGCATATACTACCATCATATATACATATTATCACTGTGTTGTATTGACTGACAACACAGGGCGTTTAAGCGTGACTCGGGCTCAATTTGAAAATGAAGTTTTGATCTTTGACGCGACGCGAGCACAAAATGATTGAAGAATTACCCTGGAAAGGAAATGGTGGCTTAAACTGTTTAACATTGAAGCAAAGCGGATTTAATCAGACGGCTTCACCTGGAGGGCATCATATCCTTAATGTGTTTATCTTCTAAAAAACATAGACAATAAACCTCATTGTTGGATTGTCTCGCTTGGATGAAGAAGAAACGGCTAAAGTGAAGTTTGAACCCCAAAGTCTGACCAAAAAAAAACAAAAAAAAAAATTGCATTCATTGAAAATCATTCACTTTTTTTTTACTGACTGAATATTACATAAATGAGTTTTCCAGCACCAGATCTTGGAAATATTAAAATGGCACCATTTGCTGGTTGGAATTGGTTCCTTTTTTGTTCATACATCAGCAGTTTCTTTCTAAAAGCAGGAGTGTTCGGCTCTGTCCGCTTTCTCCTGGGGATGTTCTTGCATTTGAATAATAAATGAAGAGAAGTTGTTGTCATTGTACACAACAACCCGTACAATGAAAACGGTGGTTTGTAATGCACACAATCTATCGTCTTGACTCATGAGTTAATTTGTCTGATGATGCTTTCCAGGTGCCAATCAGCACTCAAACATACGAGCATCATTTTACAACATGAATTGAGGTATTAGAACTGAAACTACCAAACAACTTTTCTAAATTAGCAAGACTTTTATCGCATAAATTACTTTCACATCCTCAATCATTGTAGTATGATTAATCTGGAATCTCCGTCGGTAACTGGCATGCATTATTGATCTGCCTTCCCGTTGAAAAGTCTTGAAGCAGCAGCAGTTTTTTTTCTCTCTCAAATGAAGCAATAAAACTGCTCTTTTGATTCGTTTTTACTGAATAAAAAGCTGGAAGTAAGACGGGGAGGGGGACACTGATTCAGACTCGGACGCGGAAGAAAACGAACGCCCTTAATGTTATTCAAAGCCTCCGAGTCATTTCTCAGGAATCATGCTCTGATTAAATTTCTGTTTTACATAAAAGCCCATCCCCCTCCAGACTTTGTTTCTTTTGTCTCTTGCTCGGCCCTGCGGCCGTGGATTTAAGCCGGCCTACATCTGCGTGCGGGGTGCTCCATCTGATGTCGAGTAATCGCAAGAGAGATGCGCGCTTCCTCTCCGCGTTAAACGTTCTCGCCACTGCTTGCAGCTTAAGTCTTTGTGTTGTTGCTTTTGTTCTCATGCCTCCCCGCTCCCACCATGGGCAGCACTTCTCTCTTTACTGGAAGCTTGGTGTCGTTCTCTCTGTGTCACAGTCCGCCCCAGCATGTCTCCTTGGTGCTGGAACCGCAGCTGAAAGGGAACACAAAGTTTTTAATTTTTTTAGACCGTGTTCTTCACCAAGTGAGCGCGTGCAAGAAACTCCCATGGGAAGAGCTGGTGGAATTGACACATGACATGCAACTGAGAGCGGGGCAGTTTGCCCTGCAGGCTCAGGTGCCGCTGTCGTTTTACCAGCTCATCTCAAAGGCTCGTCGTGGGTTATCCTGGTTATCACAGTACCCGAGCTGTGAGGTGAAATCAAGTTTATGAATTTTTGACTTCATCACAGCAGAAATGTTCCCACGAGAGCAGTGACTCTCATAACTAAATATCTGTCAACATTCAGGAGGGGTCCCCATCCTCTTGATTGTTAATTGAGATTGCTCAATACCAATCTAGATTTTCTTAACATGCAGGAGGCCTATTATAAAATTGTAATTTTATTTAATTGATGCAACTATGTATCTATTTGGCATCAGAGCTTCTAACCTCACCTTTTTTTCAATTCTTCTGCGACGTGTAAAACGGGTCACTTTTGCTTTTATGAAAAGCTTTTAAAAAATGTAATATTAGACAGGGTGATCTTAAAGACATTTTAGTGACCATTGGTGAATATATAATAATATACAATGTTATTTTTAGCTTTTTGAAAAAATTAGACCCCCTTAGAATTTTGCTTCAAAGCTTTCAGGGGGTCTCATGGGTTAGTTGTTGGGGGAGGGGGTGGGTCCGACCCCCCCCCTCCCCCTCCTCCCTCCTCCCCCCAATCCTTCCTGTATTTCGCACACTGGTTATAAGCTCTACAACAGACTGTCTAATGTGACATCATTAAACTGAACCAGATTTTTTTTTTCTTCTCTCCAACCTCAACTGCCTGCGTGTTGTGCCGGCGTTTTGCAGGCCAGAGTCTCGGCTATGGATTTGTGAACTATGTGGACCCAAAGGATGCGGAGAAAGCCATCAACACCCTGAATGGCTTGAGACTTCAGACCAAAACCATCAAGGTAAAGATGCACTGTCCACATGCACTCACCCCACCCAGTGTGCTCTGTACGCCACAAAAACTCCCAAGACATGCCGCTGCTGCCGTCTCGATCTCGGGGCTGAAGAATAACGAGGGCGCAGAGAATGTGGGGAATGAGAAGGGGAGCCTATTGTTAATCTGGGCACATGCAGCTTTGCCAGGGCCTGAAGTGGAGCAGAACTGTTTCTATGGTTGCGTGTACCGTAGCTCTGCTGTATGCCTTTACAGGGAGGTGGCCGCCATTAGCATTCACTAGGCAGCGCTGCACTTGATGTGCTGCTCGGGAAAAACTCATTTGCTTCATATAGTGCTGCGTGCGTGCGTGCGTGCGTGCGTGCGTGCGTGCGTGCGTGCGTGTGTGTGTGTGTGGCTTGTGCACGGACACACACACACGTTGAAGTTTCCAGTGCGGCTGCCACCCCTTGAGACATGTTTGTTGCACAAATTGCACTCTGCTGTTTTGCTTTTAGCTTTAAGCTTGAAGTAATTCCACACCGCCGACATTACCACCGTTCCGCTGAGTCGTATATCCTCTGGCAGCTGCTGACGTGACACGTGAGCAGCTGCTCTCGGCTCTCTTTATGGCACGTCGTAAAGAGAGCCGTTATAGATTGCACGTATTGGGGATGGGCGAAATGTTATCGTTTGCGATGTATCGTCAAAAATATTCCCCACAGTAAGAATATGTCATCTCGCGATAATAACGATAAACTCCTGTTGATGACGTAATTACGTGCACAACGCACTTGTTGGCAATGGTGTAGGTACCAGACTCTGTCTACCGAATGTACACCAGCAGCTCACACGTAGAGCACAATAACAAGCATTGCGGAAGGCGGGGCTGATAGCGTACACACGGTGCTTGAGAATGGATTGTGGATTGTGTGCAAAACACAACATAAGCAATTTGCAAACCTCCTGTTTTACTTTTTATTGACTTTTTTTGGGGGGTGGGCGGTTGACTGGGATATTGAGGCAGGAAACCTAAATGACAAAAGAATTAGCAAATTTTTACTGGCACGACTCCCAGTCAACCTCGACATGGATCTTTTTAAGGCTTTGTGTTCTAAAGTAACTCGAAGCAGAAGTTCAACTCTGTCGTTTATCCACACCGTCTTTTAATGAGCGGTCTTTCTTTCTATTCTCAACAGTGCTCATGATGTTAGCGAGCTGCTGCTACTTTAAACACAGCGTGCTTCAGGTGTTCTTCTTCTTCCTCCGCCTTCGGGGAGTGAACTTGAGGTGCCTGCATCATCTTATGCTGTTTCCAGCGTCTCCTTGTAAACGGGAATTTTTAAATTTGAAAAGGCCCCTTAGTGAAAAGTTAATGTGTATGAACGTATGATCACGCATACGCATTGCTCTGTAACTGCGGAGAAAATAACTGCGTCGTAACGACAGTCTCGCTTGAAAAAACGCAGAGCTGCAAGTACGCACGTCCCATTTGTGTCACTGTGTATTAGCGTTTGAATGATCATAGTCGATTAATGATGAACGCCTCCTGTTCAAGCTGGTGTGCTTGTAAACTGGGGAGGGCTGTTTTGAGTGGGTGACAGTCAGGGTCCAGAAGCAGACGCCCAGGTTATACTGCCTGGGCGTCAGGAGGGGGGGCGCAAAAATCAGCCAACTGATGAGGAGGAGATGGAGGAAGAACTTATTTTACTTGAGTAATGCACTGTTGGAATAAG
This sequence comes from Nelusetta ayraudi, assembly GCF_046127955.1. NCBI lineage: Eukaryota > Metazoa > Chordata > Actinopteri > Tetraodontiformes > Monacanthidae > Nelusetta > Nelusetta ayraudi. Next base: position 21,958,203 of record NW_027466092.1, read on the forward strand.
TGTATTTGCACCTTTGATTTATGTATTTTCACCTTTTTGCTGCACTTTTGTAAACATACCTCAAAAAATAAATGTTATTAAATCAAATTACTGTTCTTATGGGGATCGATACGTTGACCTGAGCCAGTGGTTACAATAGTGGGGCCCAGAGGGCCAGTGGCACATTTCCCTTATTGTCTACGTACTGTACGTACGTACGTATGTATGCATGTATGTGATAAAGCTGTTGTGTGTTGCGATAACGGTATGACTTGCGATAAATAAACAAATACTTAATTATACAGTGTTCATGTCTTTCTGCTTTGGATTTGCTGGTAACATAGACTGCAGACAATGAGTAGCCTATGCAGACACTGAAAAAACAATATTCAAGGTTTCCTTTCCAAACAAGATGTTTTTGTTGAAAGACCTGCACCTGGCAGCAGCTGCTATATTGACACTGTACCAACTTGTTTTAAACCAAATTTTACACACTGGACCTTTTAATAATCCTTTGCAGTTAATCACACTCGTTATGGCACATGTGCATTCATTCATTGTACCAGAAAATAAAAATGGATCTATCTACAGAAAAATCAGACGCATCAAATTAAGATAAAAATATTAATCTAAAACCCCTTTAAAAAACAAAAATTAAAAATAAAATACATATGAGATAAAAATGAAAAGAACAGGCTCTTTCTCAGGCAACATCAGGTACTGGATTTCAGCTGTATGTTGTTGTGCACATATTGCTGTGCAAAATGCATTTTTGAGGACATGCAGGATGGTGAATTTGTGATTACCCAGGGGTGTAATTACCTATTGATCCATAGGACCCGCAAGATGACTCCCCCCACCCTCCCCCCTTTCTATTTCTCTGCGGTGTTTAAGGACAGATGTTGATTTATGCTGCATATTTGTGGGTGTGGACTTGTGCGCCGAGGCTCCAGCGGAGCATGGGGAGGGTGAGATTGATTTGAAAGAATTATAAATTTGCTACTGAATGTCAGCTGTGCGGATGGGGCCAAATTCTGCATCCATTTCTGTGAGGCTTCTAGCTGTACTCGCGGACAGAATATGAACTGTCGTAACGTTCCTGAGATACTCGGTTAGTCTGAGACGGAGAGGAAGACGCAGCAGTGCACCAACCTGCACATTTCCCGATAGTGTGCGAGGATTCTCATTCCAAGTCACGTAGCAGTGGTGTCTGACTCACCTGATGGCTTCAAATGGAGTATTTACAGACTTTCATTTCATCTAACTGCACGTTGTGATGCCTGTTAGATGGAGGTGGAAGTTTGGTCTTTGCGATAATCAGAAGCTCAGGTTCAGAAGTTTGGACCACAGATGCTAGTCATTCAGTCTCGAGTTGTGCCGCGGAGAGGAAATGCATGCTTAAAATATGTATATAAGTGGATGTTTTTGTATCCTGTACATCAAAACATTCTAGAATCTAGATGGGCCCAAATGTTGAGTGGTGGGGTGGTACAACTGCTGTCCATGGGGAGTGTTTTAGTCTGTGTTTGCTGTCCATGTAGAATGTGTTTATGTTTGGGAGGGAAAGAGTCCAGAATTGTCCATGATCCACCGTTAAATGCGGTCCTCGTCCTGATCCTGGTGGCAAAGTTGAAGCAGTGGCACCAAGACTCCCAGGACTGCACTCTCCAGCTCCAGGCGTCGTGGTCATCACCTGCCAGAGACACACAGAGACTGTGGCAGTATCATGCAAATAATCGGTACTACAGGTGGAGAGGAAAAAGCGATAGAAGCACCAAAGAAAGATCTCCCTCAGCGGCCTAGGCCTATAGCAGCACAACTGACAGTGGGTAGATACTAACTGTAAGCTTTATGGAAGAGGAAGGTCTTAAGTGTATTCTTAAATAAACCAACAGTGTCTGCCCCCCGCACCAAGGCCAGAAGATGGTTCCAAAGTAAAGGAGCCAAAAAGCTAAAACTCCTACCCCTGATCTAATTGTAGAGACTTTAGGAGCTACCAAAAGTCCTGAATCCTCAGAGCGAAGGGCTCTTGGAGGATGATACAGTTCAATAAGTTCTTCAATGTAGGAAGGACCCTGAGAGTGAAGAGCTTTATAAGCAATTAGCAAGATCTTAAATTCAATTCTAGATCCAACTGGAAGCCAATGTAAAGATGCTAAAACTGGTGTAATGTGCTTCCTCCTCCTCGTTCCAGTTAGTAGACGCATTCTGTGTCAATTGTAAGGTCCTAAAGGGAGATTTTGGGCACCCTGATAATATGGAATTACAGTAATCTAGCCTAGAAGTAACAAAAGCATGAATTATTTTTTTTTCTGAATCTTTGAGAGATAAGAAATTTCTAATTTTAGCAACATTTCTTAAATGGGGAAAAAGCTGTCCTTGCTACATTCTGAATATGGGAGTTGAATGTCAAGTCCTGATCAAAAATGACTCCAAGGTTTCTTACAGCATCATTCGAGGCAAAAGTGGTATTGTTTAAGCTAATGTGACCATTGCAAATTTTTTTCGCTAAGCTCCCTTGGGCCGACAATAATAACCTCAGTTTTGCTGGTATTGAGCATGAAACATTTTTTTGCGTCATCCAAGTTTTGATTTCACTTAAGCAAGTTTCTAATTTAGCTAACTGATGCGCCTCATCGGCTTTAAATGACAGATATAACTGTGTGTTGTCTGCATAACAGTGGAAACTGATGTTATGCCGTCTAATGATATCACCAATAAAGTAAATATAGTTTACGGAGAGGGTGAGATCTGTAAATAGTGGCTTTTATTTGTTCAATGAAAATTATATATTAACTGATTTTCCTTCAATTATGTGCAAACATATGTAAGTATATGATAATATGTGGCCTACACGAATGGCCTACATTTTATGCGAACTCTGTTTTGTTTAAATATAGCGCTTGATTTATCTCTGCCTGAAATTATGCACAGCACCTGCTCTTCTTTTTTCGACTTGAACAAACGGAACACAAGGCCTTGTCTGTTGTGCAAAGTTTCTACTCAAGACATGCTGCTTCTGTGCCTTCACTTGACCCGCTTTATCCTCCCTTTGCAGGTTTCCTATGCGCGTCCAAGCTCTGCCTCCATCAGAGATGCAAATTTGTACGTCAGTGGCTTGCCGAAAACCATGACTCAGAAAGAACTGGAGCAGCTCTTCTCTCAGTACGGACGCATCATTACCTCACGCATCCTGGTGGACCAGGTGACCGGTGAGTTGTGGATTTATTCATTTGAAGTTTCCAATTTTTCCTTCACCTAAAATTCAGTGACTCTCAATAAAGAGGCAATGCCAAGCCTGGGTAGTACCTTGGGGGTGATTTCATATCCCCAAAATGCAATTTTCCACCAGAGGTCTTCATAAAAATGCATAGGATAGACTGTGAGATGACCATAAAGGAGAAGCAGGACTGGTTTTTCAGTCCGGTCCAGCAGCAGAAGGTATTCTGCTACACTTCCCTTTTTTGTCCTCAATCCCCAAGGTGTACACACAATACCTGTTTCATTGCAAGAAATGCATTTAGAGAAGATTTTCACTCCGTTTTCTCAGTTTGCAATTCAAAACTGAAACACTAGTGTAAAACAATTAAGGAAAAAAAACCTTCAAGCATGCTGCTGAATGTGAAATATTGTGAACAGTTGATGCTAGGCTTGGAACACAAATCTCTCTTTCCTGACTACTTCCTGACTGCTTGGCACTATCACCTGTGATGTTTGCTCGGCAAGAACTTCTTTAGAAACTATTTATGAAATGTCTGAAATTAGTTTTTAATGTTGAAGTAAAACAACTATGCATGCATCAGGTACTTTAATGCATTTCATCAGGACAAGGGGTGAGTGAAAAACTTGTATGAGCTAAGAAGAAATTAGACGTGGTCCGTAAAAACAGTTGACTCCTCAGCAGCACGGTGTATTATTATATAATTGGGTGCCATCCAGACAGCACAGCAGACCCTTGTCACTGATCCATGCAGCAGTGGTGGTCTCGTGCACTTGCCTCTTCTCTTGCTGCTGCTGTGCTCACAGATAATCCCAACTGACTAGTTTTATTCAATTCAGATGAAATGGATTTTCAATATTGTATCTATTTTTACAGTTTTACAAATAATTGTCAAATTATACACACCTGGTACAAAAAATGGGTGGTTGGCATTTCAGGTGAATTTTCAGAATGCACTAAAAATAAGCCCTGAGTTTGACCTTCTCTAAACTTTTGTGTGCTATTGTGTTCCTCTGTGCTACTTTCAGTATTACATGTTACACTCTAACAAAGTAAAAAGTAGCGAAATCGCACAAGTGCCAGTGTCTCGTCCATGAGTGGACCACTGAATGCTCCGGTTCAGTGACTGTATTTAGTCTGTCCTTCATGATGCTGCTAACACATCAAGAAATCAGAACCCCTTTGACCACAAGGCAGGGGTAGACCATAAGGGAAATTTGCCACTGGCCCTCTGGGCTTTTGAATATCCCTGGCCCCACTATTGTAACCACTGACCCAAGTCAACATCAGGTTTCAATTCCCATAATAGTGAAAAAAGAACAATTTGATTTAATAACATTTATTTTTTGAGGTAGGTTTACAGAAGTGCAGCAAAATGGCAAGCAAATACACGTATTCCAACAGTGCATTACTCAAGTAAAATAAGTTCTTCATCTCCTCCTCGTTGGCCGAGTTTTGTACCCCCTCCTGATGCCCAGGCAGTATAACCTGGGCGTCTGCTTCTGGGTTCTGACTGCCACCCACTCATACAGCCCTCCCCACAGTTTACATGCACACCAGCTTGAACAGGAGGTGTTCATTGTTAATTAACTATTAAAATATTAGTAACATAAATATAAATAATTCAAACACCGATGTACAATGTCACAAATGAGACACGTGTGCTTGCAGATCTGCGTTTTCAAGCACAACCGTCGTTATGACGTTGTTTTCTCTGTGGTTACACAGCAATGCGCATGCATTGTCACATGTTCATACACGTTAACTTTTCTCTAAGGGGCCTTTTCAAATTTTCAAATTTCCTATTACACGGAGACGCTGGAAACGACTGAAGACAATTTAGTACCTATGCCTGGCCTGGTGTGTCGCTGTGAGTTTACTCCCTGAAGGCGGAGGAAGAAGAAGCAGTAGCTCGCTAACACAATGAGCACCACTGAGAATAGAAAGAAAGATCGCCTGTGAAAAGACGGTGTGGATGAAAAACAGTTGAGCTTCTGCTTTGAGTTATTTTAGAACACAAAGCCTTAAAAGGTCCATGTCAAGTTTGACTGGGAGTTGTGCCAGTAAAAATTTTACAAATTTTTTTGTCATTTAGGTTTCCTGCATCAATATCCCAGTCTGCCGTCCCAAAAGAAAGTCAATAAAAAGAAAAACAGGAGGTTTGCAAATTGCTCATGTTTATTTTTTACTTTGCACAGAATCCACGATCGATCCACGAGCACCGTGTGTTATTGTTCACCTTTGTTTGCGGTTTGTTGTACTGGAGGTTTAATGGGAAGACTGTAGGCTGATCAGTAGTAGCAGTAAGTCCGTTGCCCGATGTTGTTAATGTGAGTGTTCGTCTGCACCTCACAGCTGCTCAGATTGCAAGGCGGGAGGTGGGGTTTAGAGCTGTGACATCAGCGTTTCCCAAAATGATCAGTTTCGGTGTTTACACAAAGCCGGGCAAGGAGGCGTTCCACTAGGGCTGGGCGATATGCACTAAAAGTCATATCCCGATATATTTGGGCTGAATATGTATATACGATATATATATCTCGATATTTTTTCCACAAAGTGAGAGCAAATGTTCAAATTCAAAATGAAATGAATGACTAATGATAAATAGGTTTCTTCACCTGGTTCATGAGTGAAAGTTCAGCTGTTCAAAAAACAATAAAATGTAAACATAAATACTGTATAACAAAAAAGGAGTACTTCTTTTTAATTAAAGCTTTGTAGGGTGCACATTTAAAAAAAAAAAAGCCTATAAAATAAGCCAATCTTTTTCTGAAATAAGTATATTTATATAAGAAAAGTACAATATTAACTTTTTTTTAGTTTGACAACTATAAATGGCTTATTAAAATCAAATTATAGATTATCTTCTCCTTTCTAACAAATCACAGATGCAAATAACGCGCATTATAAAAGAACTAAATATGGCAAACCATTTATAAAAGAACAAAGTGCTCAGATTTTTTTTTTCGGGTTGTGGATGACCTATGGCTGGGGCTTCTGCAGCGCAGTGCAGTTTCACACTCTTTGTACTGCAGTTGTGTGCCACTGTTTTTGGTGGTAAACGATTTGCTGTGCCTCCACCCTGAATGTAACTTGTGTACAGCACTCCCTACAAATAATGTTTTTCGGGACTGAGCCACAGCTAAGGCCTGCTCTCGTCAGAGCAAGTCTTCGTAAGGCGAAGACTCGATTGTTCTACGTATGTTTATTCGGGACTGAGCCTCAGCGAAGGCCTGCTCTCATCAGAGCAGGTCTTCGCAAGGCGGAGACTCGATTTTTCTTCGTATGTTTATTATTATTTACAAAACATGCTCCAAAAGTCACCAAATTTGGCACGGAGGTACAAACTGGTACAAAATGAAAGAAAATGAAGAAAAAAAAGGAAAAATTCCACTTCTAGCGCCCCCTAGAAATGGCCCTAGCTTCCACTAGGAAGGTCGAAAAAATATGGGGAAAAATTCTCTACTCTACTTTTGTTGCCCGACAAACAGGAAGTGAGCTATTGTGAAAACATAAGGCTCAGAAAGCGCAAGTCTGACAGGCTTGAAAATTTAGTATGACATAGACTGGACCTTCATTACAAAGAATCATCAAAATCTTTTTCATAACTCAAACCGTTTTCGTGCAACGGCCCTCCAAAGTCGATGCACTTTTGAAAATTGACCAAAAATCGCTCAAAATGCCCACTGAAAAATATAAAAAGCCTCTAGCGCCCTCTAGGAAGGTCGAAATGACATGGGACAAAAACCCACGCGTTCCTTGGATAGAGACCTACATTCTGACACTCTGACCTTTGAAATCATCCAGAATCACAGAACTCAACAACCGTGAATGCTGCAGGTTTCAAAACTTTTGTTTTACACAGACTAGACTGTCATTAGGTCAACTTAAAAGGAATGGTCCGGAAGCGTTGCACCGTTTTCATTTTATAGCCCTTTAAAGTCGATGGATGTCAAAACTGACCAAAAAACCCCCCCCAAAAAACCACCAGAAAACTAAAAATGCACGTAGCTGCCTCTAGGAACATCGAAAATTCACGCAGCGAAAAAACCCACGCGTTCGTCTCATCAAGCTCTACGTCGCGTACGCTCAAATTTTTTTGGGTGCGACAAACAGGAAGTGAGATATTTGAAATTGTTTGAGATCGCCTAAATCAGGGGTGTTCAAACTTTTTTCACTGAGGGCCACCTACATAAAAATATAGGAGGGATGGGCCACTTACTAGAAATGAGGTATATAGCCTTAACTTTAGTGTATTAAAATTGGAAAAATCAATTAAAAGTGATCCAATATGTTATACTGTTGAATATAATTAAAGACAAAACTGCCTTCATCACAGCTTTCCATAAATGGATCTTTATTGATTTATTCAGAAAAAGCTTTGGTAGCTCATTCTCAGAACAGCAGCCTCAGATTTCTTTTTAGAAATCAGAAGAAGATTTACAGTACAGAGAAAAAACAAAGGGGAAAATGGGACGGGTAAATTTCAAGCTTATTTAAGTTCTTAGGCTTAGCAACACAGCTATTAACGTTCGTTTGAAACGGTTGTTAACATTAACAGACTGAACTGGACTTAATAACAGGAGTGCATATAATTTTAGTAAATTATTCTGGTGAGTATCATCTGCGCTGGGTGTGTAAATCGGGCCATCCAGCTGCGGTGCTGATCCGACGCCACTCGTGCCAAAAATCCTGACAAATGTCACTCAATCAAGGAACAAATCTGCATCAGATGAGATTAGCTGACTTTGCGTGTGCAGTGTGTACGCTGTGCACAGCGGTGTGTTCTGTGTGTTAACAAGAAAAACACATATAAGCCGTAGTTTGGACACCCCTGGCCTAAATGAAAAAGATTACCAATATCTTTCATGGAGATGCCGAAATGGCTGAGTTCTAAGCTAAGGTGTCCAAGGTTGCAAAACCGCAGCTAGCAGAGCTAGTGGAGCTAACGCTGCCCCCGCTAGTTGGGAGCCCTAATGCCGTTCTCTTTCTCTCCTTCTTTTTCAACACACATAAATGGTTGCAGTTTCCTTTAGGAAAGTGCTACAGACGTCATTCAAACATCCACGTGTTTGTCTCATCAAGGCCTATATTTTACATTTGACAGCCACTTCAAAAAAAAAACTGGAAGTAAAAAATCTGCATCATTTGCATACACAGGCTTATGATGATTAATTAGACCCATTTGCATCATTTGCATAGACTTCTTTCAGAGTCAGCAGATGTCGCCGGGCGTCTGCAGAGGTCATGGGTCATCAGGGGTCGGTATCGGCCACGGCGGCTCAGTCCCGCAAATGCTGCTTGCAGCTTTAATTTTGTTTTTCATCTGATAATTGGAATCCAAACCATCTCCACATTACTGAGCCCCTGATTTTTCTTTAATCAACCAATTCCTCCTCCGTACGCTTCCTTCATGTTAAGTATGCCGGTCTGTCTGTGAAGGTTCTCAACAATCCAAGTCATCTTAAGGTGGAAGGGTTAAGTTAAGGCAAATTGACTCAAAAGATGCTTCGCCTCTCAACCCTTCCACCTTAAGTGTGCCGGTTCGGATGCGCTTCCCCCCTCTGTGCATAAACGAGGAGGGGCGGGGTGGGGAGCAGAACAGAGCACTCCGATTCCGCAGCTTACCAGGAGCAAGGATCGCAGCAAAATTTGAATTATATCGATATCGACGATGTGACCTAATTCCATATCGCGTTCTAAATATATTGATATATTTTTTATATCGCCCAGCCCTACGTTCCACGGGAGCAAGCAAGATGTGTTTACGTCCCACCGAGAGTACAGCCCTGGCTGTCTTTGATCGGGATCCGATAACATGTTAGCAGTAGATATCGAGACGATTTCACAGCCGCAATTGCAAAACTCAGAACCATGGGGAATTAATGTGAAATTTGATTTTTGTCCTTTTTTTTGTACCACTGGGCCAGCGGTTTGAGTGTTCTGGTGACCTTGATGGTTTTTAAAGTACGCCCAGGCCAGTTATATTGTCGACCCCAGCAAGGTCACAACAGGTCACTGAGACATTCCCTTTTTTCGTTGATGTATTCCTACAGCTTCTCTTAAAGCAGCTCTAGGTAACTTTCGGTGGAAATGGCGAAGTGACGAAGTAAACACACTGCAGCGCTAGTTTGATGTGGGAAAATACAAATAGTCGCCTAGCTGGAGTGCTCGTATATGTTCAGGAAAAACACCAATATGAAATGGCTAAACAGACATTGACAATAACGTCGTAGCAAACGTTCAACACTTTTATGACTTCGTCTTTCATCAAGGTTAATTATTGGGTTCCATTCCGTCATTTTGTAATCTTATGTACTTGTAATAGTAGTATGTAGACCGCCTCTAAATAAACGTGATGTTGCCGTATCGTGGTTCATCCGGCGTGTCGAGTCGCGCTTGAAAGTTACGCTGTGCAGTTCCAGCTGGCACAACCCCCCTCTCGCTGCCGAGGCAGCACCATTGAGCCTATTAATCGGTTATGTACCGCTTTACTGAGTTTGGAATCATAATTTTACAGTCGAAAAGTTACCTAGAGCTGCTTTAAAGTAAAATGAGAAGAAGAAATGACCATTGCGTGTTTTTAGTGAGATTGGCGCATCTCTTAATATGTATTTAGTGCAACAACATGTTCAGTGTAGCGGTGTTTTGTGTTGCGTAAAATGAATACATGTACAATGTAAAAAATAAAGTGTCGAGTATTTATATTGCACCTTAGTCTGTTAAAATTGTGTAAGAAGGAGGGGTGTGTCTTGAAGCATGTTCTTCATCTACTGTCAAAGCTGCTCGTGAGGAGATGACTGAGGAAATGGCCAACAACTCTCCACAGGTGTTTCCAGAGGGGTTGGCTTCATTCGCTTCGACCGGCGGGTGGAGGCCGAAGAGGCCATCAAGGGTCTGAACTGCCAGAAGCCACCCGGCGCCACCGAGCCCATCACAGTGAAATTCGCCAACAACCCGAGCCAGAAGACCAGCCAGGCCCTGCTGTCCCAGCTGTACCAGTCGCCCAATCGAAGGTACCCAGGACCCCTCGCACAGCAGGCACAGCGCTTCAGGTAAAAGGGGCACGCCACTAGAAAGTTCAAGCCCAAGATAATACTGTTAGTGATCTTTGCTTCATCAGCAAGCATTTCTAGTAGCCTCACGGCATAGTTGTGGAAACGTTGTGTTGGAGCTCATAAACACTCGTCCTCATATCTCATCTCTAGCGTCCCTGTGTCCAACTCACCGCCGCTCTCTTAAGAAATGGCACATCATTGCATAGATTGAATAAAAGCTTCACCCTCTCCAGTTACACCTGACCTTTCAGGCATGTCTGCCGGAGGGTGATTATCTCATGCTTGCTGTGTTGTTGGCTGGCGATTCATAGAGCTGTTCACATTTCCATATTTTAGTCATACGGCTGTGATGTTACTCAGACGATCAGAAATACATCTCATCTGTCATCCTGTCTAAACACATCAGTCAGCTCACTTGGAACGTTTTACTAGAGATTAATCTGCCTCTGTGCTGTTTGTAGATTGGACAACCTGCTCAACATGGCCTATGGAGTGAAAAGGTAACTGTCTTCCTTTTTACTCGTCCAGTTTACTTTATTGCTGTACTTAATCGTGAGAGAATATCAAACTAAACACACAGCCTGTTTGTTCTGTTTTTTTTTTTTTATACCTGCAAAATGTCCTCGAAACCTGTCGTAGGTAGTTAAGGCTGATTAAGGTAGCGCTGGTTCAAAGAGAAACACACGCACACTCGTGTGAGAGAAACACACTAGCACACACACTCGTGTGTCTCTGACTGGCATCGATATGTATAATTCAGTAGGTGTAAGGCAGTCACTGTGTTGCTCATGTAAATAGCAGCGGTGAATGAGTGGGGATGGTATAAATGTACCTGAAGCCCATCAGCACAATGAGGTGGGTGGAGCCACGTCATCTGGAGGCCTCAGAACCTGTGGCGTCTGCGACGGTCACGCTGGCGCCGTATGTCACACATCCAATTCCTTGCACCACGAGATGCCAACGTGGCAGTGCGCACTCTGCCTCTGAGGAGAGCTGGAGTAATTACGTTGGCACTGTTTAGTGCCAGCTAATATCCCCAGAAAGTTGAGTAAATGAAATGTCAGCCTCCGCTGCGAGCGTGATGCGCACAGGTGCATCATCACGCACACCAATGTCCATGTTTGTCATGACACGTCTCGATTAGAATCTGTCTGCACAAGGACACACCTCTTACTGACTATTGCACAAAATTGCACCCTTGTATTATTTTATTATCGTTATTATTATTATTTTTATTTTTTTTAGACCGGCACTCGTACCTTGATCTATTATGCACAGTCCTTTCCTGTTTTAAACTTGGTTTCGTCAGACAAATTCCAGGACTCGCCAGGATGCCGGTTTGTCTCCATTCACTTGTGCAAGAAAACCTCCCCACAGTCTGATTGAAGTCAAGTTCATTGAGAGCTCAAAGGCCCATCCGGAGCCACAATAGACCTGCCATTTTTCTCATTGGACAGTGTCTCCAGTGTCCAATCGCTCTCCCGGCCCTTGATGCTGGCAACACACCTGTCATGGTGGATGTTCCCTTAGAGGCCAACTGG